>NC_056729.1:1486746141-1486943641 GCF_019279795.1 Protopterus annectens | reverse complement strand
GGATATGTTGGAAGAGATTAAACCTAAAATAATGTAAAGACTGAGAAGTGGGAAACTCTTGTTTATTGATATGCATAGTAAGCAGTGGAAATGTTTTTAATCCCTTTAGTTTTATATACAGGTCAGGCATATTTTTATCAAGCAGGGGAGAAGTTGTGTACAACAGTTAATAAAGAGTTGAAGGAATTTATTTGGGAGGGTAAGAGGTTGAGCGTTAAGTGGGATACATTGATCCTCCTCATAGATCAGTGTGCTTTAAGATTACCTAAATTGTATGGATATTTTAGAGCTGTGCAGTTAGAGCTCATATACCTAACATAAGCAGAATCAGGGTGGAAAAGGATGATGATTGGGGGGGGGGGGGTTCAAGAGTAGGACCGTGGATGCTGATCCTTAAGGAGGATAACAACAACCATACAGAATATTATATTTTGCAGAAAGTATTCTAAGAACCAAGTCAACATGGAGTAATGGAGAAAGGAGATTTTGCCAACATGGATGACTGGCAAGTAGGAGTATAGAAAATAGGCAAGAGGGGACTGGAATTTACTGGGGAAAACTGGCAAAGGAATCCAGGTATTGGGAGGAAATGACTAGAGAGCGTAAGATAATAGAGTGGAATGAGGTCGAGCAGATGTTTGCTTTGCAGGTTATAGATTGCCAATGAGAAAGAGCTAGGAGAGTCCCAAGTGAAAGACCAGCTCTATTAGATTTTTTAGTCAAGCCTAGAACAGAACCTGTTGTTAGAAATAAATAATTAGTAGGGCATATCAAAAATTGTATGTAACTATAAGAATAGGTCTCAGTAGGTTTGAAAAGATTGGGAAGAGAGACTGGAAAATCAGTTTACAAAAGAACAATGGAAAGACACATGTATGGCTCCCAAGTATGTAACAAAGTCCAGACGTTTTAGGATTTTTGTTTGGAAGTGGTTGCACAAGTATTTTTATACCCCAAGGGAGCTTCAAAGAATTTTTTTTTCAAGAAGGTAGCAAATGCTGGAGGTATGATGGGAAACAGAGTGGTAACTGGGAACATGTTTTTTGAAGTGTAATGAGTTGGCGAATTTTAAAACTTCCCTACGGAGTATTCTGTCAGATATATTGGGGGAGCAAATGGCTGTAACTAATGAAAATGTTTCTTTTGAGCTCTGAAGTAGAATCTGAATTACTTAGAGATAAGGCCTTATTAAGTTTAATGCTGTTGGCTACCAAAAAAGCAATTATTAGAAAATGGAAATCAAAAGCTAAACCAAATGTAATTGAATATAATTAAAGAGATAAAAAAGTGGAAGTGGGATCTTTAGAAAAGGGAAGGAGCATATTACATAAAAATAAATAGAATTTGTGGAAACAGTAATGTTCAGGGGTAGGAATGAGGTTTATGGAAAGGCAGGAATTGAGCGATTTAAATAATGCTGGAGTGAATGGCAATTGTTATAAAGAACGAAAACATGTCATAATGCATAAAAAAATATTAATATGTTTTGTTTCATTTTCTGTTAACATATACGTACCTGTGTCTTAAGTGTTCTTTGGTATAACTATCATCAATCCAGCATTAAATAAATTCTTTAATTCTTGCCTTTCCTTAAACCTCACTCCTCTTCCAAAACATCATTCTGCATGTATTGTTACAACTTCCATTTTTTATGTAACTTGCTCCTACCAGTTTCTGAAGATTCCACTTCCAGATCTTTTATCTGTTACAATATTCAGTATGTCAGATATAGCTGGTTTAGACTTTGATTTCCATTTTCAAGAAATTTGATTCCAGTATTCTTATCCATACTCCAACATGATCGTGTAGTGACCGTCTCTGTGCATTAACTCATTCTATTTACTGTGCTCACAGCTATGTGCATGAGTAGTTTGCATCATTTTAGGTGTGGCAGATGTTCTTCGTGTTTCATTTTTGCAGTCATTACATTTGGGTTATCTGCTTGCCGTATCCCTCAGTCAGCTTGATTAACAAAGTCTTGGGCCCTGCATCAGTTGCTGTCCTTTCTTCCAGGTCATCAGGGGTATAAAACATGCAGCCCACGCCATTGCATCAGTCTTGCTTACTGTGCGGTGCCCAAAGCAGAAGCAGATCACAAGTGCCGGTCGGCCGACTCCTGAAATTTTCGTTTTTGAGTTTCAGAACCGAAGTCTTCAACTAAAGCTAAGTACCCCATTGGGGAAACTTTTTCTTGCTCCTTACCGATGTCAGTAAAAGTTAATAATTGCATTACTTGTGGAAAGCAAATACCTCATAAAGATTTTAATTTGTTCTGTATTCCTTGCCTAGGTCCTGAACATGACATACCTTGCTGTCGGTTTTGTGCTTTATTTAATCAGCACACTATCCGTCGTTGGTATATTTTCACCTCTAAATATTTCAGTTGTCGGTTTAATTATCCAGAAATGTCATCAGTTAGCCATCCGACTACCGGGATTCTGAAAAAATGCAAAGATAAAGACAGAGACAGGCTGCCGAGGTCCAAAACTGCTGACGACGCTTCTCCTAAGCCAGTCGCCAGTTCACCGGTACTCAGTGAGGCACTTTCGCAGCCCCTGATAGCTACTTCTGATTCGCAGGCCTCTACTGAGACCCATTCGGAGTCCAGTATGCCACGAGATGCTTCAACTGTGGAACCTGCGGATGTCTCTACCTTGGATGGGTCCGGAGTCGCTGTGCAGGCACCGGCTTCTGAGGGTGTATTCAGGCCTACAGACTTCCATATTAAACTGATGCCTCCTTCTTCATTTAGGCCTAAATCTTGAACCATGCCTAAAAAAACGACGCCCAGGCCACATGCTCAGGCCTCTATGACTAAAAAACAAATGCTAAGAATGGCTGAAGATCTTATAACTTTAATCAGGGGAAGCCAACCTCCCCCTTCTAAGAGACCTAGGACTGAAGTTGTTTATGAATCTTCTGACCAGGATTCTGATTTTTCTGATTCTTCTGATGATCTGGATTTGCCTTTATCTACTTATGAGGATTCTGATGCAGAGGACTCTATTCCCTCTGCTTCCCCTCCAGAGGATTTTTCTTTTGGTGAAACATTATATACTCTTAAGGGAGCATTTCCACTGAGAAAGCCAGGATTTTTCTGATTCAAAAAAGAGGCTTAGGGATTTCTTACTCCTGCCTCAGCATAGTCGTTTAGCTATTCCTCCTGTACGCGACATTGTTGATGATGCTTTTTTGGAATCTAGTTTGGCCTCTGATTCTTTGCCTCCTGCTCCCAGAAAACCTGTCAGATATTACAGGGTTCCTGATTCAGACAAGTTCCTTTTTAAAATTCCTATTGTGGATCCAGAGACTGTTTCACAGGGACCGAAGGGCATTAAGGCTTGTACTGCTAAAAGTCCTACCCCTTCTGGTAGAGACTCCAGGGCAATGGATAGATGGGGTAAGAAGGTTTACACTTCTGCAACCTTGGCCATTAGGGCTTTAAACTGCCAGTTTCATATGTTAAAGTATCAGCAGCATGTTATTGGATTGCTTAAACAGAAAATGATGTTGATTCCTGACTGTGCAGAAATGAAGAATTACAGGGTTTAATGCATTCTGCTGAACAGGTTGGAAAACATACTTTGCAATGTGGATTTGATTCATTAGAGGCTGCTGTTACTGGGTCTGTGCTCAGAAGGCATGCTTGGCTTAAGGAGCAATCTTTGCCTGATCATGTTAAAACTAAATTGTTGGATGCTCCCTTAAATCAGGACCGCCTGTTTGGCAACAAGGCTGAGGAAGTTCTTAAAAAGATGGAAGATAAAGCTAAATCTATGCAAACTGTTAAAGATTTTTTACAAGTTCAGCCTCCTAGATGTAGTAGGCACTGGCCCTCTAAGAATTGGTCCTTTCCATCCCCTTCCAGGTCTTCTCAAGCCAAACCCAAACACAGCAAAAACCCCAGGTTTCAGTCCCAGAGGACTCACAGAACTAAGCAGTGTGGGGCCTCCACTTCCAATTATGGGAATAATAAGACTCCCCCCATGGTAAACTGTCTGAATGACTTACTTTTAAAATTTCCTAGCACTTATCAACTGACTGCCCCTTTCGGGGGGGAGATTGCTCTTCATGCAAAGAATTGGGAACTCATTACCCAGGACAAATGGGTTTTAAATATAGTGTCCCAGGGATACAGATTTTACTTCCACAAGTTGCCAACACCAAGTGGGTGGCCAGACCTACCCCCAATTCAGTGCGCAGAGGCCCAAAAGCAAGTACTTTCTCTCTTAAGCATGGGGCTATTCAACTGGTACCAGAAGAGGAAAAGGGACAAGGTTTCTACTCGAGACTTTTCCTGGTACCCAGAAAAGACAATTCATGGCATCCTTTCCTGGACCTGTCTACTCTAAACACCTTTTTGCAGATTCCAAAATTCAAGATGCTGACTCTTCACCAATTACTTCCTATGCTAGGCAAAGATGCCTGGTTGGCAACACTAGATTTAAAAGAAGCATACCTGCACATCCCAATCAGGGAATCTTGCAAAAGATACCTACGTTTCAAAGCAGGCTACACGCACTATTAGATGTTCATCGTGTTTCACTGCTGCAGTCATTACACTTGGGTTATCCTGCCATCAGGTGGTCCCGCAGTCGGCCAGAGTTCCAAAGTCTTGGTCCAGCGTCGGTTGCTGTCGCCTCCTCCCTGACGTCAATGCGTCAGGGGTATATAAGAAGCAGCCGATGCCATTTTCTTCAGTCTTTCTTGCCGTGCGGTGCCCTAAGCAAAAGCAATTCGCAAGTGCCGGTCGGCCGACTCCTGAGATATCAAATTCAATTTTCAGAACCAAAGTCTTCAATAAAGCTAAGTATCCGGTTGGGGAAACTTTTTCTTGCCTCAGACCGATGTCAGTAAAAGTTAATAATTGTATTTCTTGTGGGAAGCAAATACCTGATAAGGATTTTCATTCTTACTGTATCCCATGCCTAGGCCCAGATCACGACATCACTAGTTGTCGGTTTTGTGCTAGATTTAACAAACGCACTATTAAATGTCGGTTTGATTTTGCTCGCCATTACTTTGGCCGAAGGTTTAATTATACCATGCCGTCGGAACAAGCGACGACCGGAATTCACAAAAAACACAAAGATAAGGATAAGGAAAGGCATCCGAGGCCCAAAACTGATGAGGAAGCCTCTTCTAGGCCAGTCGCCGGTTCTCAGTGAGGCGTTTTCACAGCCCCTGACACCCGCTATACCTCAGAGCCACAGGCCGCGACCGACTCCCACATGGAGGTGCCTAGGCTTCTGGATACTCAAGGTGTTGGGCCTATGGAGACTAACCCTTCAGATGGGTCCGGAGCCGCTGAGCAGGCATCGGCTTCTGAGGGGGTTTTCAGACCTTCACAACTTACCATTGCAACTACAGCCAAGTCTAAAACTACATTAAAGACAAAGAAGCAAGTACAGCATTCACCTGGACAGGCCTCCATGCCTAAAAAGCAGATGCTCAAAATCGCCGAAGACTTAATTACTTTGATCAGGAGTTCCCATCCCCCTCCTGATAAAAAGCCTAGGCAGGATACAGAGTATGATTCCTCTGACCAGGTTTCTATTTATTCTGATTCCTCTTTAGTCCAGGGATATTCTTTACCCCCCTATGAGGACTCTGATGCTGAAGAATCAATTCCTTCATCCTCTCCTCCTGAGGATTACTCTTTTGGGGAAACTTTACATACCATGAGGGAACATTTCCATTGGGAGGGCCAGGATTATTCAGAATCCAAGAAAAGGCTCAGAGACTTTCTTTTATTGCCTCAGCACAGGCCCCTTGCTATTCCGCCCGTGTTGGATATTGTGGATGATGTGTTCTCTGAATCCAGTTTAAATCGTGATTCTTTACCCCCTGCTCCAGTCAAGCCAGACAGGTACTACAGAGTCCCCGACTCTCACAAATTTCTTTATAAAAACCCTGTTGCTGACCCAGAAACTATTTCCCAGGGTCCCAAAGGGGTAAAGGCCTCCACGGCTAAAAATCCAGTTCCCTCGGACAGGGATTCTAGAGCATTAGACAGATGGGGAAAGAAAGTTTACACCTCTGCAACTTTAGCACTGAGGGCTTTAAATTGCCAGTTTCACATGCTTAAATATCAACAATATTTACTGTCCCTGTTAAAACAGAAAATGAGTACAAGTACAGAACAACCTGATTATAAGAAAATGCAGGATTTATTGCTTGCAGCTGAACAAGTGGGAAAGCATACTTTGCAATGTGGTTTTGATTCATTAGAAGCTTCTTGTAGAGCAGCAGTTACAGGATCTGTGATTCAAAGGCATGCTTGGTTAAAAGAACAAAGTTTACCAGATCATGTTAAGGTAAAATTATTGGATGCTCCTTTACAGCAAGATATTTTATTTGGTGTTAAGGCAGAAGAGGTATTAAAGAAAATGGAGGATAAGGCAAAATCTATGCAAACAGTGAAGGATTTCTTACAGGTACAGCCACCTCGATTTAGCAGGAATTGGCCTACAAAAAATTGGTCCTTTCCAGCGTCAGACAGGCCACAAAGAGGCAGATACAGATGCCCAAGAGGCAGATCTTAGCCCCAAGGCTCTTACAGACCACGACAGTGGGGTGCTTCAACCCCAAAAGGAGGTGAGGACAAGTCACAACCTTACAGGAAACAGTCCCAATGACTTCCCCCTTCCAATGCCAAACTCTTCGCTTTTAGCAGCTCCCTTAGGGGGGAAACTAGCATTTTTTTCACAAAACTGGCAAGCAATCACCCAAGACAAATGGGTGCTGAATATTGTGCCTCAAGGTTACAGGTTCCACTTTCACACTTTTCCAAGGCTAAAAGGAATGCCAGACCTGCCACAAAATCAATGGGCAGAGGCACAAAAGCAAATTACAGCCCTCATATAGACATGAGAGCTATTCAAACAGTGCCACAGCAGGAACAAGGACAAGGTTTTTACTCAAGACTCTTCCTGGTCCCCAGAAAGGACAAAGCCTGGAGACCCATACTAGACCTTTCTACTCTAAATACTTACCTGGATGTTCCGAAATTCAAAATGTTGACACTACAGCAGCTCCTTCCCATGTTGGGCAAGAATGCTTGTCTTGTTACTTTGGACCTCAAAGAGGCATACCTGCACGTCCCTGTCAGACAAAATTGCAGAAGATACCTCAGATTCATATCTGGTTCAATGCACTACCAATTCTCTGCACTGCCCTTTAGCTTATCTACTGCACACAGGGTCTTCACAAAGTGCCAGGCACCAGTAATTGCATTTTGCAGACAAAAAGGAATTCAAATATATCCATACCTGGACGACTGCCTGATTAAAGCGGAGAGCAAGGACATTCTTCTAAAGCATCTGGCATTTGTAAAAAGGTTAAGTTGCCTAGGGTACACAGTAAATGAAAATAAATCAAAACTAGTGCCCTCATAAGAGATGATATTCCTGGGTGCCCAGATGGCTTATCTCACGCCAGACAAACAAGGACAACTGACTCAGTATTTTCAATTGATGGCAACAAAGTCCCAACTCCTTGCAAGAAAAATTCTGCAGGCCTTGGGATTCATGGCATCCTGCATACTATTAATTCCATATGCCAGACTGCATATGAGGAAATTACAGTGGTACCTAAAATGTGTTTGGACTCAACACTCTCACAGCTTGGAAACAGTAATACCACTAATTCCCTGCCTACAACAGGAGTTTCGATGGTGGGCACAGGCATGTCACCTCAACAAGGGTCAGCCTTTCACTCTTCCCACAGCCAGGCAGGCTTTAACAACAGATGCTTCGGATTATGCCTGGGGAGCACACATGGCAGGAAAATGTATTCAGGGCAAATGGACCACAGACCAAATGCATCTTCACATCAATCAAAAAGAGATGTTGGCTGTACAAAGTGCCCTAACAGATTTCAAGGACCTTCTGCATACAGGACAATTATTATTAAAGACAGACAACACCACCTTAATGTGGTACATAAAGAAGCAAAGGGGCACTCATTCGTACCCCCTATGCAGACAAGCCATGACCTTGTGGAACACAGCTCTAACTTATCAAGTTCATCTGCAATCACAATTCCTGCCAGGAAAGAAAAATACTCTGGCAGACGACTTAAGCAGAAACATCATGGATCCTCACGAGTGGAAATTAAATCCACAGGTCTTCAGCATGATAATGCAAAAATGGGGGTGCCCAGACATAGATCTTTTTGCCTCCCCACTGAATTGCCAACTACAAAAATTCTGCACAAGGACTTATCACACACAAGCATGGAAAGTGGATGCTCTTTCGTTCAGCTGGAAAAGCCTAAATGTTTATGCCTTCCCACCTCTGCCTCTCCTTTCAAAGGTACTCCTAAAAGCCGGACAAGAAAAACCACAGATGATTCTGATTGCTCCAGACTGGCCACGCCAGCATTGGTACCCAATCTTAAAGAACTTAGCTCAACGCCCACCTTGGATTTTGCCTCAAATTCCACACCTTCTGACTCAACAAAACAATCAGATCCTGCACAGTCATCTCAAAACCTTAAACCTGGCTGCATGACAGATTCATTAGCCAAACAGACAACACCTCTCTCTACAGCTGTTATGGATGTCATTTTGGAGGCCAGGAGACCTAGCACCAGGAAATCTTATTCAGAAAGTGGAAGAGATTCTTTGCCTGGAACCAGGCTCAAAGCCTTGACCCTCTTGTCCCCAACATTCCTCAGATACTACAATACTTAACTGAGATGCTGGACAAAGGACTATCCTTCTCATCCATTAAGATCCATGCTTCTGCCATCTCGGCTCATTACAACACAGATCCTCCTATTTTCTCTCATCCATTGCTAAAGCAGTACCTCAGAGGGGCTAAAAACATAAGACCGCCCCGGAGAGCACCAACACCTACTTGGGACCTCAATTTTGTCTTGGAAAAGCTTACTTTACCTCCTTTTGAGCCAGCCAATTCAGCAGAATTAAAATATATATATCATGGAAAACTGCTCTGCTTCTGGCAATAACCTCAGCACGAAGAGTCTCAGAACTACAGGCACTAATGGCAGTGGAGCCTTTCATCATTTTCCACCAAGACAGGATTTCTTTTAAGAACAAACCCTTCCTTTATGCCTAAGCTGGTATCCAGTGTGGCTCTTAACCAAACTCTTCACTTGCCAACATTTTATCCAAATCCCCAGAATAAAGGGGAGAGACTTCTACATTCCTTGGACATACACAGGCAATTACACTTCTACTTGGACAAAATAAAAGCTTTCAGAAAAACTGAACAATTGTTTGTATCATATGCTGCTGGATCACAGGGAAAGGCTATTTCAAAGCAGACCATTTCAAAGTGGATAGGACACTGTATCCGGTTCTGCTACACACAGCATGGGAAACCTGTTTCATCTAACATTAGACCACATTCCACCAGGGCAACTGCTACTTCTACTGCCTACCTTAGAGGAGTACCTACCAAAGACATTTTGGAAGTTGCAACTTGGAGTTCAGTGCACACCTTTACCAAGCATTACCACTTGTCTCTTTACTCTAGATCCAGAGCTGGCTTTGCCACTGCAGTGCTGCAGGGCCTCATAGCCACACCAAATCCTCTATAGAACCAGCCACCCTGACTCAGCTTTGGGATTCAACCCAAGTGTAATGACTGCAGCAGTGAAACACGATGAACATAGTACAGTTTTGTACCTACCATAAATGTAGATGTTTGAGTGTCTTCACTGCTGCAGTCCTGGTTACCCACCCGCCATCCCCTCTTTCTTAGCTGGGTCTTATCTATAACTTCCTACACTATACTACCTATGTGGTGTATTTGCTGGTTACTGCAGGTTTTGTTTTTACCTTATTGTATGTTTTGCAAGCAATATGTATTGCCTATCTATTGGGGGCACCTGACATCTGGGGCAAGAAAAACTGAAGAAAATGGTGTTGGCTGCTTCTTATATACCCCTGATGCACTGACGTCAGGGAGGAGGTGACAGCAACCGACGCCGGACCAAGACTTTGGAACTCTGGCCGACTGCGGGACCGCCTGACGGCAGGATAACCCAAGTGTAATGACTGCAGCAGTGAAGACACTCAAACATCTACATTTATGGTAGGTACAAAACTGTACTTTCTCTGCACTGCCCTTTGGCTTATCTACTGCACCCAGGGTATTCACTAAGTGCCTGGCTCCAGTTATTGCATTTTGCAGGCAAAGAAATATTCAGATATACCCATACCTGGACGATTGTCTAATTCAGGCAGAAAGCCAGGACATACTTTTGAATCATCTGGCCTTTGTAAAAAGGGTTCTGACTTGTCTGGGGTACACCATAAATGAAAAGAAATCACATTTGGTACCCTGTCAACAAATTATATTCTTGGGAGCAAGCTTGAATACAACTTCCCAGATGGCTTACCTTACGCCAGAAAAGCATATTCATTTGACAACCTACTTCAAACAAGTGGCCACAAAAACCCTGCTATCTGCAAGACAAATACTGCAAGTCTTGGCATTCATGGCCACCTGCATTCTTCTAATTCCATATGCAAGACTGCATATGAGGAAACTACAGTGCTATCTAAAAGGCCTATGGTGTCAACATTCTCAAGACCTAGAAACAATGATTCCTATCATACCTTGCCTATGCCTAGAGTTCCTTTGGTGGGCAGAGGCCTGCCACCAAAACAAGGGACTACCTTTCACACCACCCCCTGCTGCCCAAACCCTAACAACAGATGCATCAGACTATGCATGGGGGGCTCACCTGGCAGGGAAGTGCATTCAGGGCAAATGGAACCCAAGTCAAATGCACCTGCATATCAGTCAAAAAGAAATGTTAGCTGTACAGAATGCTCTGACAGCCATCAAGGAACACATTCTTCCAGGACTACTAATGGTAAAGACGGACAACACCACTGTTATGTGGTACATAAACAAGCAGGGGGGGTACACATTGTTACCCCCTCTGCAGACTAGCCATGGCATTATGGAACACAGCCTTGAGCTACCAAATGCACCTACAAGCTCAATTCCTGCCAGGAAAATTGAATATACTGGCAGATGGACTAAGCAGAAACCTCATGGACGCACACAAGTGGAAACTGGAACCAAGGATTTTCAACATGTTGACAAGCAAATGGGGGAGCCCAGATATAGACCTTTTTGTCCCTCCTCAGAACTACCAATTGGACAAATTTTGCACAAGGACTCCCCACAAACAAGCCTGGAAAGTTGATGCTCTGTCCTTCAGCTGGAAAAACCTATCAGTCTATGCCTTCCCTCCTCTGCCTCTGCTGTCCAAAGTACTACTAAAAATCAAACGGGACAAACCAAGGATGATTTTGATTGCTCCAGACTGGCCGCGCCAACATTGGTATCCCCTCCTGCGCAGTGTGTCATGGTTATCTCCATGGCACCTGCCTCAGACTCCTTCTCTGCTGTCTCAGCAGGAGAACCAGATTCTGCACCCTCATCTTCCAACACGGAACCTTGCAGCCTGGCTAATTACTTAATGTCTCCTTTACCATCCCTCAGCAAACCTGTGATGGATATCATTTTAGAGGCAAGGAGGCCTAGTACTCTTATGCTGAAAAATGGAAAAGATTCTGTGCCTGGAACCAGTCTCAAGGGATGAGCACAGCAGTGCCCAATTCACCTCAGAGTTTACAATACTTAACTGAGATGCTTCACAAGGGCCTGTCTTTTTCCTCCATTAAAATCCACGCCTCAGCCATTTCAGCTCATTATAACACAGAACCTCCCCTCTTCTCTCATCCACTGCTCAAACAGTTCCTCAGAGGGGCCAAAAATTTGAGACCACCCAGGAGAGCTCCAACCCCAGCCTGGGACCTTAACTTTGTCTTGGAGAAACTCACTCTACCTCCTTTTGAGCCAGCTGCTACTGCAGACTTAAAATTTATTTCTTGGAAAACATCTTTCCTTTTATCAATCACTTCAGCTAGAAGGGTATCTGAATTACAGGCCCTTATGGCAGTGGAGCCTTTCATCATCTTTCATGCGGACAGGGTGTCCCTCATAACCAGTCCATCCTTCATGCCCAAGGTGGTATCCGGTGTGGCTTTTAATCAGTCCATTCATTTTCCAACCTTCTTTCCCAATCCACAGAATAAAGGGGAATGGATACTGCATTCCTTAGATGTGCACAGACAACTTAGATCCTAATTGGACAGGACTAAACCTCAAAGGAAATCTGAACAACTGCTGGTGGCATTTGCTGCAAGGGCAGAGGGGAAGACTATTTCAAAGCAAACCATTTCTAAATGGATAAGCCATTGCATTCATTTCTGCTATAAGCACCATGGAAAACCTATCCCCCAGGGGATCAGACCGCACTACACCAGGGCTGCATCTACCTCTACAGCCTTTCTGAGAGGCGTCCCTACCAGGGACATCCTAGAAGCTGCTACCTGGAGTTCTGTACATACTTTCACCAAGCATTATCATTTGCCAACTTTCTCTAAATCCAGAGCTGGCTTTGCCACTGCAGTCTTGCAGGGCCTTATAGCTGGCCCTAATGCTATCTAAATTCCTCCTCCCAACCATAGCTTTGAGAATCTACCCAACTGTAATGACTGCAACAGTGAAACAAGAAGAACATAGTACAGTTGTGTACACTTACCATAAATGTAGATGTTCGAGTGTATTCACTGTTGCAGTCCTGGTTACCCTCCCTCTAGCCCCCTAACTTCTTTTGGCTATACCTCTACTTTCCTTTACTATGCTTAAAAGCCTTTTTGGTGCATTTGCTTTTTTGGTGGAGGTATATCTTTGTGCTTTTATGTTTAATTGCTTCCCATTAGGGGGGCACCTAACATCTGGGGCAAGAAAAACTGATGTAATGGCATCTGCTGCATGTTTTATACCCCTGACGACCTGACATCATGGAAGAAGGGACAGCAACTGACGCAGGATCCAAGACTTTGTTAATCAGGCCGACTGAGGGCTACCTGCAAGCAGATATGCATAGTCATACCCTTCGGGAAAAACAAGGTTACCCCTAGCTACCAAATAGGTGGCAATCCACTGAGTACAGAAGAAGTTATCAGGGACCTGGGGACCCAGGTTGATAGTAGTCTGTCATTCGACACCCATGTAGCTAAAGTAGTTAGGAAGACCTTCTACATTGCCCACCTTATCATGAAGGGATTCTCATCTAGATCAAGGGAGGTCATAGTCTCCCTATACTCATCACTCATCAGACCAATGATTGAGTACAATGCCCCATTCGGAATGTATCTGACCCGACACTTGCAGCAGCTGGAGAGGCCACAAAAGTTCCTCACCAAAAGGATAAAGGGTCTCAAACATCTGTCCTATGCTGCCCGACTGAAAGAACTCCAGCTCTATTCAGTCGCTTACCGCTTGCTCAGAGGTGACCTTTGCCTAACATACAAGGCCATGTCAAACCCAGATTTGATGAATATGCTTCACCTCAAAAAATCTAGATCCGTCAGAGCCACAAGGGCGGGAGACGTAAACCTCGACACGGCTATTAATAGGACGTGCTGGAGGGATAGATTCATCACCCAAAGACTCCCTATGCTGTGGAATAAAATCCCGGTATATGTGAGGCAGAGCACCTCACTGGCCTTGTTCAAGAGAAATCTTGACCAATGGATGGGAGATCGCAGATATACCCCAGGGATTACCTCAGTGTCACTGCTCAACAGAGGCACAGCAAAATAATGGGTATAGTTCCCCATACTAAAGGGGTGGCGTAAGCCACAAAACTATGGGCTAGGCTTGTAAATGCCCTCGGGCAGATAGCCTAGTATGAACCTATGAACCTATGAACCTATAACCCAAATGTAATGACTGCAACAGTGAATGCACTCGAACATCTACATTTATGGTAATGGTAAGTGTACACAACTGTACTTTAACACAGATATTTGCTTCCACTGTTCTACTAGTATTTCTGACTACATTTTCTTCACCCATGCCACTTTCCAGTTGAGTCCCAGATTATTGCTTATTTGGTCCATCCCTTTAAAGGCTCAGCTAATCTTCAGAGTTCTCCTGTTCTCCACTCAGTTAGCAAATTTACAATCGTTGGATTGGGGGTGACTCCCTCAGGACATATGCCTAGACTTCTCACTGATAACTTAAAACTTTGTAATTCTAGTGTATGTCCTTCTCCCAGACCTGACCCACTCCTTAATTGTTTCCAGAATGTTATCTCAGTCTCTTTTCTCTACAAACTCCTACAGGCTGGTTCTTCTCTATTCCCAAGCCCAGAATTTGCAGTGGAAAGAATATACACCTCCTATATCCTGGCTGAGCAGTCATTCTCATTTTGCCCACAGTAGATATCTCCCTGCTATAAGTGAGACCAGTCTTGCACGGCAAAACAAAGTTGAGTAATTTAACTCCATGCACCTCCCATAGCCTGGCTGACCTGAGTATTTCAGCAGAGGCAGTTCGTGCAAATATATGTGAGAAGAAATATTTCTGTTGGAAAACTTATTCCTCAATAAGTACCCTACAATAATTAATTGTAAAACATCAACTATAAATGTCTGCTCCGTCAGTGTTAAATACAGGCACAGAGTTTTGCATGTTTACTTCCAGAATTTGTAGCCTTTTAATTCCTTTCACATCCCCTAACAGCATCCATGCCCCCCAAGTAAACTGAAGTAATAACACAGCTTTACAATTGCTTCAGCCTCGGAGAGACAGATCTACTCTGTTCTAAGCATTGTTTTTGTAAAGCAGTGCCTTTTTGTTTTAAATACATTTTAAAGACAAACAAAACCTGTATAGTTACCTTTGTGATAACTTATAATTTTTGTCTTCTTCACTCTGTGCAATATCCACAGTTATTACAGTCTTTTCCAAACCCAATTCCCCAGCCACCCTATTCCATTCCATTTATAGAACTGTGTCTCCATCCAGAATTCCACCTACATCCCACCCATCTTAAAGTTATAAATATAAGTATAGACATTCCCCAGTTACATTTTCCTTACAACTCTAATACTCCAGCCAACCGTAAGCCTCTCTCTTTTTCCTCCTCCACACCCCCTTCATACCAATAAACTCTCTAATTTTTTTTCTTTTAAACGCCCACCCAGTCCTACCATCAGTCTACTCCCTAGTTTTAACAATTATTTTTCCTCTTACCTTCACATCACCCCCTTGTAATAATTCCCTAATTTTAACATATATTTTTCCTCTGCACTCCTCCTCTCTCATTTCCTTCAGTTTCATTCTTAATAACAGCACATCTACAATGCTGTTATTCTACACAATTGTATTATTGTCCGTCACAAGTCCTGCCTTCCTTACATCTGACCAACACCTATCTTTATATATGATTCTCCTTGCCCACTCCAGACATCTCCCAAGCAGTTCCCATCTCCAACTGTTAGACCCTACTCTCCTCTCCCCTGCTACTGTCTACCTCTTAAAAATAAAGTATTATACCCACAACAACATAATCAACAAGTCTTTCCTAGACAGACAAAATTCAAGCACCCTTATACATACTCCCTTCTGTCTTTCCACTCCTAATGTCAATCAGGTTGTCAGTAGTACACACACTGCAGCCATCACACACAATTCAGAACAGACTCATAAACTCACATATGCTGAGGCACTTAAATGTAACTTTCCTAAACCCCAAAGAACTCTTAGATATGAGGTACACATAACAAATACTCTCAGCAACCCCAATGCACTCTTTCAAAACAACACACACATCAATAAATACAGCCACATCTACTTCTACGCCCATAAGGCAAGCCACCACACAATCAAACATTCTGATCACTGGAGACTCCATTCCGAACACATTTATGTCCCTCTCACCAGGCTGAATAAGGAGAAAGGCACGGTCAGTTGCTTATTAGGGGTCAGGATCTGCTACATTACACATGCACTCAGGACATTGGACCACAAGTACCAGTAGTCCATGTGAGTGTAAATGACTTGAGTCATACTGGTACTTGTGGTCCAATGTCCTGAGTGCAAGTACCAGTATGACTCAGTCATAGTCCATGTGGGTGTAAATGACCTGAGACATACCTCCTTAGATTAGATGAAGAGAGACATCATGGAACTCTCGGAATATTTCCCCCAGGCTGATATCAGCCTACCATTGAGCAGCATTTTACCTTCTTCAGTGATGATGCCACAATTTGAACAAAAGATATTTGACTTTAATAATTGGCTTACTGTCTGGTGTCAATCTACGGGGGTGCAATACTTCTCAGCATGGAAGGAGATGGTCAGCAGATCACGCTGCTTTGCCAGGGATGGCCTGCACCTCTCGCTTCTAGGCTTTCAAATATTAGCTAAAACATTGCCAGCCCCCATAGTGCCTTTTTGTTTTAGACAAAGTCAAACAAAGTACTGCAGACATAGCAAATCAAAACCAAGAAAATCTAAAGGTGTTCATAGGTAGGTTCTAGGCTATTGGCCCTAGGGCCTATATAAGCCTAGCCAAAAAGGTACCCTGGCTTTTGCCACCCAAGAAAATTATTTTCCTATGCCCCTGTCGAGCAGAACCACAGAAGTGATCCCTGGGGTGAATTTCCTATCTCCCATCCAATCATGAAGATTTTTCTTGAAGAGTGCTAATGAGGAGTTTTGTTTGATATAGATAGGTAGTTTGTTCCAGAGTATAGGAAGTCTCTAGGACAGAAATCTATCCCTCCAGCATATTCTGTTTATTGTAGTGACAAGGTTTAGGTCTCTAGAACGTGCAGCTCGGAGGGACTGGGATTTCTTTAAGTGGAGCATATCCAACAACTCTGGGTTTGACATAGCTTTGTATCTTAGGCAGAGATCGCCTCTGAGTAGGCGATACGTGACAGAGTAAAGCTGGAGTTTTTTGAGACGGCCTGCATAGGGCATCTGTTTGAGGCCGGTAATCCTCTTTGTGAGGTATTTCTGCAGCCTTTTCAGTTGTTGTAGATGTCTTGTGAGGTACATACCAAAAGGGGCGTTGTATTCTGTAATGGGTCTAATGAGTGATGAGTAAAGGGGAACAATAACCTCTTTTTTCCTGAATGAGAAACCTTTTGTGATGAGGTGTGCCACGTAGAAGGATTTTCTGACTACTGTGGCGATGTGATTATCAAAGGAGGTTCAGATAGAACAGGTACTTTTCCTTGCAGGCACTGTAAGACTTGCTTTATGATCAGTGATAAGAATAGCTTTGTTCACCCCATAAATAAAAAGAAATATATATTTAAACTGTATGCAGACTGCCACATGGAAAATGTGGTATATTTAGCGGTGTCAATCATGCCCCAGTTACTATGTAGGGAAAACCAACTGTAAACTGAAAATTAGAATACATCACTTGTAAATTATTAGCAAGATGAACGTAACGCTCTGTATGTGCATACTTCTAAGAATCCAACACACAAGTGGGGGGGACATGGTGAATGTCACTGAGTGTAACGAATTATACTGGATTATAGAGCTAGCAGCAAATCATCCACCAGGGTTGAATACATGTATACCTTTAAGACCAGCCCTTAGGAAAAAGAAGGCAGTGAGATGATTGGTGGTTGTGTTTTTAAATTTAGTTAAACAGACTTCATGAATGCTGTTTTACTGTCTGATGAAGGGTTATCCCGACAGCGCTCACAATTTTTATCACCATTTTATCTGTTTTTATAAAAGTTTGCACAGCCTGTTTGGACTCGACTGTTTTCTTGGATTTACATTGATTATCAAAGGAGAGACTACTGTCCACCTGTGTCCCAAGGTCTCTTATCACACTTTCGGTGTTAAGTAGACTACCGCCTATGTGGTAGTTCATGGGTACAGAGTTTTAACCAAAAGGGATGACAATGCACTTTTTGGCATTGAGCTTGAGGCCATAGCTTTGACACCAGGCATCTGTCTCAGTGAGGCCCTTTTGTAGGATGTCCACATCATTAGGACTTTTGATTATGGCTCTTAGTTTGCAGTCATCTGTGAACTTCATTAGCCAAAGACCTTCTTTGTTAGCCTGTACTTCAGAGAAGTAGATACCAAACTGGAGAGGACCCAGGACTGAACCCTGTGGTACTCCACTTGTCACTGGTCTGAAGTCGGATTTGGAGTCTGCAACTTTCAGTGTGGGTTCTGTCAGTGAGCCAGTTGGCAACCCAACGTGTGACATAGGGATTTATACCTAGTTTAGTGTGTTTATCTATAATTCCAGAATGGGGGATGGTGTCGAAAGCGGGGTCTATAGTAGAACAGCAAAGAGATGTTTAATTGAATGCCTCTTCGACACATAAACAGCGAACGCACTAAAGAGCGAACACTCAAAACAGCAATTTCTTTCCCTGGGAAAGAAATCGCTTGGACTTCCTCGTGTGTTTGCCCCTTTCCCCACTGTAGTGAAATCTTGGAGTTGGTATATTTAGTTAGGGGGGATGGTAGGGGGTGTGAGGGGCGAATCCCCCCACATTGTTATGTTTGAAAGTGTGTATGTTTGTGCTACCGATTTCTTTCCCAGGGAAAGAAATTGGTGTTCTGAGTCTTTGTGCTTTAGTGCATTCGCTGTTTATGTGTTGGCGAAGAGGCGTTCGATTAAACGCCTCTTCGCTGTTCTGATATAGACCCTCGAAAGCCTCGGCGAGATCTAGATAGGCTGTGTGAACCACCTTACCGTTATCTACGGCTTTGGTGACTGCTTCAAAGAATTCTATCAGGTTTAGGAGACATGATCTGCCTTTTACAAACCCAAACTGGGTGGGATCCAGAGTTTGGAGATTACTAATGTCATTGTTTATAAGTTCCATGATGATACTTTCCATAGCCTTGCAGATGAGGCTGGTCAGGCTAATGGGGTGGTAGTTCCCAGGGTCTGTGGTGGCTCCCCCTTTGTGGAGTGGGATAATCATCGCTGTGCACCATTCAGTGGGCGCAAAGCCTGAGGTGAGGCTGTGATTGAACATGGTACTTAGGTGGGGTGCCAGTTCATTGTGTAGTTCGTGTAGAACGCAGCCTGGAATGTTGTCGGGTCCCATGGATGCTGTGATGTCCTTCAAGGATGCATCTGCAGTCATAACATATGGGTTGTCCTGCCTCAGGCAGCCCTTCGGTCGGCCGGATTCCAGAGTCTGGGTCTGGCCTCGGCTGATGTCGCACTTTCCCCAACGTCAGAGCGTCTGGGGTATAAAAGCATCAGCCAACGCCATTTTCCTCAGTCTTTCTTGCCGCGCGGTGCCCGAAGCAGAAGCTGTTCGCAAGTGCCGGTCGGTCAGATCCAGTGATTTCAGCTACCGAAGACTTCGAAAAAAGCTAAGTACCCCGTTGGGGACTCTTTCTTGCCTCAGCCGATGTCAGACAAAGTAAATAATTGTTTAACTTGTGGGAAACAAATACCTCATAAGGATTTCCATTCTTACTGCCTTCCTTGCTTAGGCCCAGACCACGACGTATCGGCCTGTTTAGCCTGTGCCTCCTTCAACCGACGAACTCTTAGACGTCGGTCGGAGTTTGCAGAGGAATTTTTTGGAGCCGCTTTTGCTTATAAAATGCCGTTGGAGACTCCGACTTCGCATATGGTCAAAAAAACGCAAGGAAAAGGACCGACACTCGTGGCCCGCGGTTTCGGCTGAAACCATGGCTAGGCCTACCGCGAGTGTCTCGGTTTCGGCCGAAACCGAGTCCTCGGCTATTCCTTCTTCCGAAACCATACTTCCGACCACCGAGGCTCGAGAGGCCCCGGCTGAGTTGGCTTCAGAACTACCTACCGAAGCTAGTGTGCAGGAATTGTCCGACACCATACCTTTGGACATTTCTACCCCTGCACGTGGGGCAGCTAGGCCCCCCTGCTTCCATGTCCATTAAGGCCTTTTCAAGGGCTAAAGCTGCCAAATTTTCAAAAGCTTTGCCTCCCAAATCTACCTCCCAGAGGCCTACCTCTAGTTCACAGATCCTCAGCCTAGCTGAGGACCTTATTTCCTTAATTAGGGGTTCACAACCTCACCCAGACAGGGCCTCTCAACCTCCTCCAGACAAAAGGCCCAGGACTGACTCCTCTGAACCACACTCCTCAGATGATTCCACGGATGGATCTGAGTTGTCAGACCACCAGGAAGGGGCTTACTCGCCTTATGAGGATTCAGATGCAGAGGAATCTATCCCTTCGGCCTCCCCTCCTGAGGAGTTTTCCTTTGGTGAGACTCTACACTCCATGAGAGAGCATTTTCAATGGCAAGGTCAGGATTTCTCTGATTCTAGAAAGAGATTAAGGACTTTTTTGCATTTGCCTCAGCATAGGCCCTTAGCTATACCTCCTGTTCTAAATGTAATTGATGATGTGTACAATGATGTCAGTACGGCCCCTGATACTCTCTCTTCGGCCCCTGCCAAGCCTGACAGATACTATAGGGTTCCGGATTCTCATTTCCACTTGTATAAAGCCCATTCTGCAGACCCAGAAACTATTTCTCAGGGCCCTAAAGGGGTTGCGGCCGCTACTGCCAAAAATCCTCTACCCTCTGACAGAGAGTCTAGAGCTTTAGAGAGATGGGGAAAGAAGGTGTATACTTCTGCAACTCTTTCTGTCAGGGCATTAAATTGTCAATTTCATATGATACAGTACCAGGAATATTTGTTAGATGAAAAGAATAAGAAACTTTCTTCTCCTGAACCCTAGACCGTAAATCCCTTCAGGATTTGGTACACAACTCACAACAGGTTAGTAATCATTTCTTAAAATGTGGCTATGATGCACTGGAGGCTTCATTTAAATCAGCTATGACTGGGGCAGTTATTCGTAGGCATGCCTGGCTGAAGGAGCAATCCTTGCCAGACCATGTCAAAGCAAAACTCCTGGATGCTCCAATGGAGAAACAAAATTTATTTGGCTCCTCTGCTCAGGAGATCTTAAAAAAGGTTGAGGAAAAGGCAAAATCTGTGCAAACAGTTAAAGATTTCCTGCAAGTTCAACCACTGAGATTCAGCAGAAACTGGCCTACTAAGAATTGGTCCTTTCCAGACTCGGATAGAGCCCAGAGAGGCAGGAACAGGCGCCCTAGAGGCAGAGGTCAATCGAAGGGCTCATACAGAGGCCGTCAGTGGCAGCCTGCCAACCAGAGGAGTAGTGCAACAGCAAAAACAACAACTACTACACCAGGTCAAGGTCAATGACTTAACTCTGATTCCGCCTACCAGCGATCAACTAGAAGCACCCTTGGGCGGAAAGCTGGCTTTATTCTCAAAAAACTGGCATTATATCACAAAGGATACATGGACACTGCAAATAATAGACAAAGGATACAGGTTCCACTTTCACACTTTGCCAAAAAGAGGCGGAATGCCAAACCTTCCACCAAATCAGAGGGCAGAGGCTTTAAAACAAATCAGCAATTTACTTCAGATGAAAGCTATAGAAAAGGTACCATGTTTAGAACAAGGCCAAGGATTTTACTCCAGACTATTCCTTGTGCCAAGAAAGGAAAATCAATGGAGGCCTATTCTCGACCTGTCCGCACTGAACACTTATCTCATTGTACCAAAATTCAAAATGCTGACCCTACAGCAACTTCTTCCCATGTTGGGCTAGGAGTCTTGGCTGGTGACTCTAGATCTCAAGGAGGCATACCTGCACATCCCTATTCAACCAAACTGCAGAAGACACCTCAGATTTCTTGCAGGATCAGAGCATTATCAATTCTCAGCATTGCCCTTTGGCTTATCTACTGCACCCAGAGTATTCACGAAATGCCTGGCATCAGTAATTGCACATTGCAGACTGCAGGGAATTCAAATTTACCCATACCTGGACGACTGCCTAATACAAGCGGACAACAAGGAAAATTTGATAAAGGACTTGGCCTATGCCATACACCTGCTACAGTCCT
The DNA here is from genome assembly GCF_019279795.1 of Protopterus annectens. Taxonomy (NCBI): domain Eukaryota; kingdom Metazoa; phylum Chordata; order Ceratodontiformes; family Protopteridae; genus Protopterus; species Protopterus annectens. The sequence continues at coordinate 1,486,921,848 of NC_056729.1, read as the reverse complement.
TGGGATACACAGTCAACATCCAAAAGTCAAGACTAGTACCATCCCAAAGGATAACCTTTTTGGGTGCAGATCTGGACACAACCACCCAAATGGCCTTTCTCACAGAAGAAAAACAAAAACAACTTCCAGATTACTTCATGATTCTGACAAGACGAACTCAGCTTACTGCAAGGAAAATCTTGCAGGCCCTGGGTTACATGGCATCCTGCATAATTCTAATACCACATGCCAGGCTGCATATGAGGAAATTACAATGGTACCTCAGGAGTGTATGGTCTCAGCACAGTCACAGTTTAGAAACCATGATACCAATCATTCCATGCCTTCAAAAGGAATTCCTGTGGTGGGCTCAGGCCTGCCAGTCCAACAGAGGGTTGCCTTTCAGCAAACCAAAACCAAGGCAGACCATCACCACTGACGCCTCAGACCAAGAGTGGGGAGCACACATGGAGGACAAATGTATCCAAGGCCTATGGCCTCAAGGGCAGCTAAGCATGCACATAAACCAAAAGGAAATGCTGGCAGTGAGGCATGCAATCGAGGCATTCAAGCCCTTCCTCCAACAAGGACACCTGTTAATAAGGACAGACAACACCACGGTCATGTGGTACATAAACAAGCAGGGAGGCACGCATTCCTACCCTCTATGCCGGATGGCTATGAATCTGTGGGAACTATGCCTGAATCTCAATATCCAACTACAGGCCCAATTTGTGCCAGGGAAAGAAAATACACTGGCGGACAGCTTAAGCAGAACTACCATGGATGCACACGAATGGATGCTGCACCCAGACATCTTCCAACTCATAGCAAAGACATGGGGAATGCCGGAGATAGATTTGTTCGCCTCCCCACTCAACAATCAACTGAAGACATTCTGCTCAAGGACATACCACCCACAGGCTTGGAGGGTGGACTCTCTCTCTTTCAGCTGGAAAGCCCTAACAGTATATGCCTTCCCACCTCTCCCATTGATGTACAAGGTTCTACTGAAGATCAGGGAGGAACAGCCAAAAGTGATACTAATAGCTCCGGACTGGCCAAGACAACACTGGTATCCATTATTGAGAAGCATGTCTCAGGCAAAATCATGGCCTCTCCCCCTATGGCCTCTTCTTCTGACGCAGAACAATTTCAAGACCTTGCATCCCAACTTGAAAACATTGCAGCTAACTGCCTGGAAAATTCCTTAAATCCCAATCAAACTGTTTTATCTCAGAGGGTGAAGGACATTATCCTAGAGGCTCGCAGGCCTTCCACAAGGAAGACATACTCAGCTAAATGGAAGAGATTTCTCATTTGGAGCACATCAAAGGGCACAGATGTCACAGTGGCAAACCTAACACATATCCTGGAATACTTAGCAGAATTGTTCCACAATGGCCTGTCCTATTCTTCCATTAAGATTCATGCTTCAGCAATTTCAGCAGAATACAATGTGGATCCACCTATCTTCTCACACCCTCTCCTCAGACAATTTCTGAGAGGAATCAAAAATATTAAACCTCCAAGAAGACCCCCTCTTCCTACCTGGGATCTCAACTTTGTGCTGGAGAAACTGACACTACCTCCTTTTGAACCAGCAGCATCAGCGGATCTACAGTTTCTATCTTGGAAAACTGCATTCCTTCTGGCAATCACTTCAGCAAGAAGAGTATCTGAGTTACAAGCATTAATGGCAGTGCAGCCTTTTCTTATTTTCCACCAGGACAGGGTGTCACTAAGAACCAATCCTACTTTTATGCCAAAGGTGGTATCTAGGATATCCTTGAACCAAGCTATTCACTTGCCTACGTTCTTCCCTAATCCACAGAATAGAGGGGAAAAACTTTTGCACACCTTGGATATACACAGGCAACTACGCTACTACTTGGACAGAACAAAAACTAGCAGAAAAACTGACCAACTTTTTGTAGCATATGCAACTGGGGTGCAAGGAAGAGCAATTTCCAAACAGACAATTTCAAAAATGGATAGGAAATTGCATTCGCTTTTGCTACTCCTATCATGGAAAGGCAGTTCCTGAAAATATCAGGCCTCACTCCACAAGGGCCACGGCCACCACTACAGCCTTCCTACGGGGGGTGGCTACCAAGGACATTTTAGAAGCTGCTACTTGGGGCTCCGTGCATACATTTGCCAAGCATTACAATCTACCTTTATACTCTAGATACAGAGCAGGGTTTGCAACTGCAGTACTGCAGGGGATCTTAACTACACCATCCTTTTCTTAGTACCTCCTCCCCCAGATTGGCTATGGTATTCTACCCATATGTTATGACTGCAGATGCATCCTTGAAGGACATAGTACAGTTTTGTACCTACCATAAATGTAGATGTCCGATAGGTATGCATCTGCAGTCAGGATTACCCTCCCTCCTTCCCCTCTGTGGTATTCCTAGGGTGCTTACCCCTCTTTTAGCTAGCTGGGGGAATCTATTATGGTGTATTTGTTTGTTTATTTATACATGTATATAATTTGCAAATGTTTGGAACTTTTCAGCATTTATACAAATTTAGCCTTCCTAGAGGGCACCTGGCATCTGGGGCAAGAAAAACTGAGGAAAATGGCGTCGGCTGATGCTTTTATACCCCAGACGCTCTGACGTCGGGGAAAGTGCGATATCAGCCGAGGCCAGACCCAGACTTTGGAATCCGGCCGACCGAAGGGCTGCCTGAGGCAGGACAACCCATATGTTATGACTGCAGATGCATACCTATCGGACATCTACATTTATGGTAGGTACAAAACTGTACTTTCTTGGCTTTGGAGAGTGTGGTTTTTACCTGTGCAGCCATGATTACAGTAACTTTGCATTCTTCCAGTATAGAGATGGGACCTTTAGGGGGTGAGAGGAGGGTAAAGTTAGCACTGAACCTATCTGCCAGGATGTTGGCAATATCATTTGTTCTGCATATTTAATGCCATTGTGCTGTAACTCAGAGAAGATCTGAGTGTTGCCATTGAGTTTCTTGACATAGCTATAGAATGCTTTGTGGTTGTCTTTAGAATCAGTGGCGATTTTGTTTTCGTAACTAGCTTTGGAGGATTTTATGACGGATCTCGGCTTCTTACTGAGGCTGACCAGGGAGTTCCTCCAATCATGAGATTTTACTCTTTTTTGCAACAGTTTCTTTCTTTTGTTGTAGAGTTTGTTTATGGCAGGGGACCACCAGATTGGCTTCCTTTTTTGGAGGATAGCATCTTGGTTCTGTTAGGGACTGCATGACCCATGCACTCGTGTAAGTGCTTATAAAGTGCATTTGTGAAGGATTCAGCAGTCATACCTCTGTTGTCTGTCTGCATGGGTGTTGGGTGTTGTGAAGTTTGCCACTTCTATCTTAAGAAGCGTGAAGTTGGCTTTGGAGAAATTTTTTTACGGTGGTTTCCCTAATGGGGAGTGGGAGCGGGATATGGATGCCTAGGGTGATTAGCTTGTGGTCGGATCTGACCAATGAGGAATTGACCTCTGGTGTGGAACACCGGTTGCCCATGTTGGTAATGACCAGGTCTAGAATATTGCTGCCCCTGGTTGGGGTGTGGATAAATTGATCCAAGGTATTGAAAATTATGAATTCCAGAAAACGAGCAAAAGAGTTGGTACATGAGTAGTTTTCCCAGTTAATGGTGGGGTAGTTGAAATCACCCATTATTAGGATGTTAGGTTGTACCCTAATATTTTCTAGTGTATCAAGAAATGAGGCGTGGGAAAGGGGGATGGTGGGGGATCTGTAGCAAGCTACAATTTGGATTGCGGTCTTGCCCAGAGTTAGTTGCACTTGGATAATCTCAGATGCATTATGCTGAGCAACTAGCCTGGAGGTGTGGATATCCTTAATGAATATGAATACTCCTCCACCGTGTTACTGCGCAATGTTAGGAGTATAAACAAAAAATTCCACTCCCTAGAAGTTTTCCCCACCCTAGAGAACAATGACGTCTGCGTGGCCACTGAGACCTGGTTTAAAGCCACAGAGAGCACACTGACAGTGCAAGGTTATAATGCCTTCCCCACATTTAGACCAGCTACTGCACAGAAATGGAATAAAGGTGGAGGTGACTCGATATACTTCAAAAATAAATAGACCTGTAGGTTGGTCAAACAGGATAGCACACTTGAACCTTTCCACATTTATATCACTATAGGAAAATTTACATACCACTTCCTTGCAAGTAGCAAGTCCCCCCCCTATGACACAGGAAACCCATAATGTGTATTTAAACTTATTGGAAACACTCACCATCCAACCCAGTACCATATTCATGGGTGACTTTAATTACCCCACTATTAACTGGGAATCGTATATGACACCAAACATGCAGGCACAGAGATTCCTGGATTTTGTAAAAACTCCCTGGACCAGATTGTCAATACACCAACCAGGAGTGCAACCATACAGGATCTGGTCCTCACTAATATGAGCGAGTGCTACACAACCATAGTGTAATGTCTTCTCTGGTAAGCTCAGACCACAAAATGGTCTCCTTTTGAAGTAAAAATAAAACCTGGAGCCCCAGCTAACCCTGTGATACTCAATAACTACTCTAAGGCTAACTTCCTACTATTAAGTGATATCCTGGCAAAATTTCAAGCCCCAAGTAAACCCTGAAAACACTGCTACCTAATGCGGTGCTGTTCACAAGAACATATACAAGCATGTTAATAACTGCATAGAGGCAGCTGTACCCACCAGGAAGAAGTACATGACTAACTCAAAAAACAAGCCACCCTGGTGGAATCACAGCATCAATAGGCTGTATAGCAGAAGGAAGAAAATCGTGGCAAAATTTAGGAGGTGCAGCACCCAGCAGGGTAAAAGCACACAAATCAAACTTTCTAAACAACTCCGAGAATAACCAGGTCTACCAAAGCCAAATTTGAGGCAAACTTAGGCTCCCAGGCCAAGGACAACTACAAGGCATTCTTAAACTATGTCTGTAGCCTCAAAGGCAGTACACAGTTCTGTGCACAGCTCATTGTTAATGGAGCCACCTATAATGAGACAGAAGATATAGCAAACTTTATCATCAACACCCTTTTTCCCATTTTCTACATGTGGTCTGGATGTTTTGCTAACTGTCACCATCTCTCTAGATTCAGTGTCCCACTCATGCCTTCTTAGATATTCATGCCTGACTGTCACAAATCATTTCTCACACATTCCATCCACTTCTTTGATGGATGCCCTCAATTCCTCGTACCTTCTTCCCATCTGTCCTTAATCTTCTTCACCAGATTGCCTTCTGCTTTTTTGCCCGTATATGCCCAAACCACTGTAATCCACTCATAGGTAGGTACTAGGCTATTGGCCCTAGGGCTTATATAAGCCTAGCCAAAAAGGTAACCTGGCTTTCGCCACCCAAGAAAATTATTTTCCTGTACCCCTGTCGAGCAGAGCCATACAAGTGATCCGTGGGGTGAATTTCCTGTTTCCCATCCAGTCATCAAGATTTTTCTTGAAGAGTGCTATGAGCTTTGTTTGATATAGATAGGTAGTTTGTTCCAGAGTGTGGAAAGTCTCTGGGACCGGAATCTATCCCTCCAGCATGTTTTCTTTATTGTGGTGACAAGGTTTATGTCCCTAGAGCATGTAGCTCGGAGGGATTGGGATTTCTTTAAGTGGAACATGTCCAACAACTCTGGGTTTCTCCTTAATCTTTTCTGCAGTTGGCATTACTTTGGCTTCTACTCTTCTCTCATGTCTTCATCTGCCCCACAGTGTGCATCCTGCCACTCATCTCAGGACCTTAATTTCCATCACCCCTATATTCCTCATCTGTGCTGTCTTTACTGCCCAGGTTTCTGTACCATACAGTAGTACCGGTTGCACCACTGTTTTGACACCTTACTTTTCAGCTTCCTTGGCATTCTTCTGTCATACACTACACTTAACACTCTTCTAGCTTTGACCTCTTCATTCAGACTTCCCTTCTCCTCAACCACCAATCCCATATACTTGAAACTGTTAACCTGTTCCACTGTCTTCCCTTCTGTCTCAGTTCTCAACTTTTTCTGGTTTCCCCAATTTGCCACCATTGCCACTGTCATATTTGTGTTCACTTTCATCCCACGTGCCTTCAGTTTTTCATTCCATTCCCCTATTCTTTGAAGTTCTTGCACAGAGTCTGCCTGTACGGTCAAATTGTGTGCATACAGCAACTTTGCTGATCTGTCTCCTTCAACCTGTTTGTTAGTGCAATCCATCACCAGTATGAACAGCAGTGGGAGCAGAGCTGAACCCTGATGTGCACCCACTCCCACTGGGAACCCCTCTTTGAGACTGAATACTTTTCGTACTTGATTCATTTGTACATGTCTGCACTAATTCTGCCAATGTTTCTGGGACTTCGTAAAACCGCAGGATTGCCCAAATCAACTTTCTTGGAACCTTGTCATATGCTTTCTCCAAGGGTTCCTATCACGTAGTCGAACTTGTTGAAGTTCGAACCCCATATGGTCAAGACCATAACTTCAAACTTGTACAAGTTCAAGCATTTAAACGAAAATATCCGTAAGGGGAGGTTTCCGTTCATTTCACTGTGGTGCAGTCTTGGAGTTGGTATATTTAATTAGTGGGGGGGGGGTGCAAAGGGGCTTTCCCCCCTGCTTACAACAGTTTGTTTTGTTTTTACTTTTTTTTTTTTATCACTAGTTGAGAATGGAATGGTTCTAACATTCCGTGTTCGAAGTTATAAAACTTTGACTATGTTATATAGACCCTTTCTCCATGTCTAGGAATGCCGAATTGGACTCTTTCGTCATCTCTAGCTTCTTCTCATCTGTCTGTCTCATTGGAAACATTGGGTCTGTTGTGCTGCATCCTAATCTGAATCTGAACTGCTCATCTCCCACCTTAATTTATACTGGTCTGCTTCTGTGTTTGTCAGCTCCCTGTCCAGAACTTTCATGCAATGTGATGGGAGTTTGATACCTCAGTATTGCCCACAGTTGTGGATGTCCCTTTTGTTCTTCTACACTGGCATGGCTGTGCTTATTCTCAAGTCATCTGTGATATGTCTTTCTCTCCACATTGCTATGAGCACCATCAGGAGCCATTTCTCCCCTATCTCACCCAGTGTCTTTATCTTATCTGCTGTGACGTCATCTGAGTCTGCTGCTTTCTGTGACTTCACTTTCTTTAGTGCTGTTCTTACATCTTTTATGGTGGGCTCTTCTCTCATCATAGGCTGTGTCTGGAGTAGTACAGCTGTGCGGTTTTCTTCATTCAGAAGCTGCTGGAGGTATTCCTTCCATATGCTTTTGATGTTCATAGGTTCATACTAGGCTATCTGCCCTAGGGCATTTATAAGCCTAGCCAGAGTGTGTTTGGCTTACGCCACCCATTTTAAATTAATTTTGCTGTGCCCTTTTTCGAGGTTAGTATACTGTGCCTCTGTCTAACAGTGACACAGAAGTGATACCCAGGGTAAACCTACGATCTCCCATCCACTCATCAAGATTCCTCTTGAAGAGAGTCAATGAGGGACTCTGCCTAACCTGGACTGGGATTTTATTCCAGAGTGAAGGGAGCCTCTGGGTTATGAATCTGTCCCTCCAGCATGTCCTATTTATTTCAGTGCTGAGGTTCAAGTCTCTCGAGCGCGTAGTTCGATGGGATTTAGATTTTCTGAGGTGCAGCATGTCCATTAATTCCGGGTTGGACATGGCTTTATACGTCAGGCACAGATCGCCTCAGCAGGCGGTATGCCACTGAGTAGAGCTGGAGTTTCTTTAACCGGGCAGCATATGGCATCTGTTTGAGCCCTGTGATCCTCTTGGTGAGGTACTTTTGGGGTCTTTCCAGTTGCTGCAGGTGTCTGGTAAGGTATATCCCAAAACGGGCATTATACTCAATTATGGGCCTGATGAGGGATGAGTAAAGAGGCACGATGACCTCCCCTGATCTAGATGTGAATCCCTTCATGATTAGGTGGGCTATATAAAATGTTTTTCTAACCACTTTGGCCACATGGTTGTCAAATGAGAGATTGCTATCAACTTGGGTCCCCAGGTCCCTAATTACTTCTTCCGTACTTAATGGATTGCCACCTATGTGGTAATTTGTGGACACTTTGTTTTTGCCAAAGGGGATGACTATACACTTTTTGGCGTTTAGCTTGAGGCCATGGCTCTGGCACCAGTTGTCTGTTTCTATGAGGCCCTTTTGGAGGATGCTTGTGTCGGCTGGAGAGTCTATTATGGTGCCTAGTTTGCAGTCATCTGCAAACTTGATTAGCCACAGTCCTTCCGTGTTGGCCTGTACCTCCGAGAAATATATACCGAACAAGAGAGGTCCCAGGACTGAGCCTTGTGGGACACCACTTGTAACTGGTTTAGAGTCTGACATGGCTCTGGCAATTCTAACCATGTGGGTTCTGTCCTTGAGCCAGTTCAACCCATCTAGTGAAATAGGGGTTTATATTTAAGCTGGTGAGCTTATCTATAATGCCCGAGTGGGGTATTGTATCGAAGGCTTTTGCGAGGTCCTGGTAGGCTGTGTGGACCACCTTCCCCTCATCAATGGCCTTGGTGACTGTTTCAAAGAAATCGACTAGGTTTAAGAGGCAGGATTTGCCCTTAACAAAGCCGAACTGGGTAGGATCCAGTGTCTGTAGGTCCCCAATATCTGTATTTATGAGGTCCATGATGATCCTTTCCATAGCTTTGCAGACCAAGCTAGTCAGGCTTATGGGGCGATAGTTTCCAGGATCTGTTGAGGCATCACCTTTGTGGAGAGGGACCATTGTTGCTGTACACCACTCTTTGGGTACATATCCTGTAGTAAGGCTAAGATTGAACAGTAGTTTTATGTTTGGGTTTAGCTCTTCTTGGAGTTCATGTAGGATGCAGCCCGGCACACCGTCTGGTCCCATTGATGCTGTGTTTTTTGCTTTGGAGAGGGCGGCTCTTACAGCATCTGAGATGTCAGGGGGGGCAGCACACTGCTGGGATAGATGTTTGCCCTTTTGGTGGGGGGGGCAGGGAGAAGTTTGCGCTGAACCTGTCAGCTAGGATGTTGGCAATGTCTGTGGGTTCGGTGTATTTTTTGTCATTTTGGACTAATTCTGAGCATATTTGGGAATTCCCACCCAGGTTCCTGACATAACTAAAGAAAGCCTTGTGATTATCCTTAGTGTCCTGTGCAGTTTTTCTCTCTAAGCTGGCCTTAGACGATTTTATGAGTGCCCATAGTTTTTTGCTAATACTGATCAGAGATGCCTTCCCTTTTTGAGATTTTTCTCTATCATGTAGTAGCTTCCTCCTTCTATTGTATAGTTTGTTTATGCCTGGGGTCCACCAGACAGGACGTTTGCCTTTGGAGGATTGGGTCTTGGTTTTATTTGGGATTGCATGATCCATGCATTCCTGAAGGTGTTCATAGAATGCGTTTATAAAGGATTCTGCGATCTGGGCCGTATTTTCCACAGGCCCGGGGGCTTTGAAGGATTCCACCTCGGTTTTGAGGAGTGTGAAATTTGCTTTAGAGAAGTTTTTCACTGTGGTTTTCTGGGCAGGGGGTGGGGTCGGGATGTGAATATCCAGTGAGATTAGTTTATGGTCTGATCTTACCAGTGAGGGATACACTTCTGGTCTGGAGCGTAGAGTCTCCATGTTGGTGATGATCAGGTCCAGTATGTTTTCCCCTCTTGTGGGAGTGGTAACAAGTTGTTCCATAGCATTTGAGTTTATAAAATTCTAGGAACCTTTGGGCTAGGGTGTTGGAGCTAGAGTAATGCTCCCAGTCTATGTTTGGGTAGTTGAAGTCGCCCAATATAATGGTGTTTGGAGAGACCTTCATATTTTCCAGTGTTCTCAGGAAGGCTGAGTGGGGTTCCTGGGTTTGGGAGGGTGGTCTGTAGCAGGCTATAAACTGGAAGGCAGTTTTACCCACTGTTAGTTGCACATGGATAGTCTCTGATGCTTCATGCTGTGCCACCAACCTGGAGGTGTGGGTATCTTTGACGAATATTGATACTCCCCCTCCTTTTGTGGTTCGGTCCAAGTTTTGGGGCTGAAAAGCATGGTATGAGGTATAACCTGGTAGTGCTGGGGTGCTCTCGGGAGCCTTGAACCACGTTTCTGTTACTGCACAGATATCGATGTTCTCCATGCTAAGGAGAGTTAAGAGTGTGTGCATCTTGAGGTTTAGACTTCTGGCGTTGAGTAGCATTACTCTTAGTTTCTTTTCCCTTGTGATACCTATGGAGGTGGGTTTGTCTTTTGAGCCTTGCCTTAAAAAGGCACTATGGGGGTGGCAAAAGCCTTTGCCAGTATCCGAAAGCCCAGGGGTGACAGGTGCAAGCCGTCCCTAGCGAAGCATCGTGGCTTGTTGAGCATGTCATCCCAGGCTGACAGGCATTGGATCCCCTTTGAATGACACCAATACTTAAGCCAATTGTTGAAATTGATCATCTTGTCTTCATATTGTGGCATCATTCTTGGTGAGGGTAAGATGCTACTCAAGGTCAGGGTCATACCGGCCTGGGCTACATGTTCAGAGAGCTCCTCTATGTCTCTTTTCATGTAGTCCAGGGAGGTACGTCTCAGGTCATTCACACCAGCATGGACAATGACTGAGTCATATTTGTACTTGCCTTGGAGTGACCTGAGTGCTTGTGTTATGTGGCAGATCCTAGCGCCTGACAGGCAGCTCACCGTGACCTTCTCCTTGTTCAGCCTGGTGAGCGGGACATCAGTGTGCCTGACGATAGAGTCACCTATTACAAGTTTATCCGGTATGTTGTTTAGCATTAAGAGCTGTGACTGTTCGTTACACTGGCTTTGTGAGCTACGTGTTGCACGTGTTTTGTTTTGGGGTAGCGGTTGCTTGTGTGTCTGCTTTGGAGGTCTCTGCTGCTTAGGCAGATTTTTATTTAGAGCCTTCGAGTATGTTTTTGTGTGTTTATGTGTTTGGTTTGCTGTCGTGGTAGGTCTATGTGAGACTGGAATTGTAGTGAGTGTGGTTTCCTTCTCCTCCTGACTGGTTACGCCAGTACTGACTTTTGGTTGGCTATATGGTTGCATCTCTCACATGTGTTGGAATTTGTTGGGAGGAGGAGAGGGTTGTCTGTGTACATGAGGCAGGTGTAAGATTGCCTCAAGATTCCCAGATTCACCAGCTGGACCGGAGAGGAGATTGACAACTGACCTTTGGACATGCTAGAATAGTATTGGGAATTCCTTTATAATTGAAAAAAGGGCCAATGGGGAACAAGGTACTCAAGGGGAGTTTGTGAGGGTGTAGTGCTTTTAATTTTTAGTGCTGACTTCTAGAATTGCTTTAGTCAGGAAGTGCCAGGCTTTAGAGTAGGAGTAGGGTGTTTATTATGAGAACTAGATCAGTTCTAACGGGAAAAGTGAAGAGCAGACTTTATGGAGTCGAGAATGGTTTAAACCCAATTAAGCAGCGCTGCCTGATGCTGCACTATAAAAATCGCAAAAGCAGCTAAAGTGGGTTTTATACAGGGGGACTTGAAAGAGCTAGAAATTGGCCCAAAACAGCCAATAGACTACCAAATTCTTGTGCTGGGAACACTCCTCCAGGGATAGATAGGCTGCTCTAAGCTCCCCACTGCCACTGGTGAACAAAGAAGCCTCCCTTTATCCAAGAAAGGAAATGGGCAGCACAGGAACTTTCCAAAAGTCCAGAATACAGCAAAGCCTGTATTTGGACTACTCTAGGTCAGGAAAGATGGGAAACCAGGATAATAAAAAAAATTTTTTTGTTTTTTTTTTCTTTTTTTACAACAAACAGCAGGAAAATGCAATAAATATGTAACACAGGCTAGCGCACTTGAGTGTGTAGCCTCAACAGGTAAATGCAACAAACAGGGCAAACTTTAAAAGTGCAGGTGCAAAAACAACTTTAAACAGTTTAAAACAGTTCAAGAAGCAGAAATACTTGCAGTTTAGCTAGACTGGACAGTCGCCCAGGTAGTAGCAGGAAAAAAAAACACTTTTATCAGGTTAGCAGTCGCTTTTTTAGCCTCTCTGCTGCTAGCACCACTCTGCAGGACCACGAGGAGCTTGGCTGAGTAGTAACAAGCGCAAAAACCGCACCAAAGTGGGCTTTATACAGGGCGACTTGAAAGAGCTAGAAATTGGCCCAAAACAGCCAATAGACTACCAGATTCTTGTGCTGGGAACAGATAGGCTGCTCTAAGCTCCCCACTGCCACTGTTGAACAAAGAAGCCTCACTTTATCCAAGAAAGGAAATGGGCAACACAGGAACTTTCCAAAAGTCCAAAATACAGCAAAGCCTGTATTTGGACTACTCTAGGTCAGGAAAGGCAGGAAACAAGGATAATTTTTTTGTTTTTTTTTTCTTTTTTTGCAACAAACAGCAGGAAAATGCAATAAATATGTAACACAGGTTAGCGCACTTGAGTTTGTAGCCTCAACAGGTAAATGCAACAAACAGGGCAAACTTTAAATTACAAACGCAAAAGCGCACTAAAGCTGGCTTTAAAGCTGGGGGTTAGAAAGAGATAGGAAATGGCCCAAAACGGCCAATAAGCTACAAGTCACTGGGCTGGAACCACTCCTCAAGGGACAGATAGGCTGCTCAGAGCTCCCCACTCTCACTGGTGAACAAAGAAGCTTCCTCCTCTCCAAATAAGGATATGGGTAACACAGGAACTATGCCACAGCCCACAGATCAGCAATACCTGAAGACTGGACTATTCTAGTTCAGTAAAGGCGGGAAACAAGGATTTTTTTTTTTTTTTGTATTGTGGACTTGTGAGCAGATTGTTGCTGGCATCCCTAATGAAGGGTTTCTGATGGTCTTCTTTATGTTTCTGTCTTTGCCTTGCAACCAGATATAACGTTTTTGTGCCACCTACAGAGTCACTTTCTAGAAGAGGTTAGAGTGCCTCTGATGCTCTGTTCTTTGCTAGTTCAACTCCATTCATAGTTACTTTGTTAACCAACCAGTATTCCTTTCTAGCCTGGTCTGTCTTTTCTATCTGTGACTTTTTCCTGCACGTCTTCTTTCTTTTGATCACTTCCTAGATATCTGCATTCCACCACCAACCTTTCTTATGTACCTTATTTCCATACTGGCTCGGCCACACATCTGTTCTGTAGTTCTCACACATGCTGTTTTGAGGCACTGCTATTCTTCTTCAACTCCACCTATTTCTTCCTCTTCTTGGGATGCTAGTGCCCTGACTAATTCCTTGAACTGTTGTACTTTTCAGTCAGCTTCCAGGTCTTCAACCTGGTCTCTGTTGACCTTGGAGCCTTCTCTGACCTTTGCTAGCAGCTCATTGTGGCAACTAGTCGTTTATGCTCTGGTATGACTGTTTCACTGGGGATGACTTTGCAATTATTGATTCTACCGCAGTGCCCTTTTCTTACTAAGAGGAAGTCTACTGAGTTGCAAATTGGCCAAACCTGTATGTGATCTTGTGACTGTCTCTTTTTCTGAGCCATTTGCTGGCTACTGTCAAGCCATTTGCCAGAGAGAAGTCTAGAATAGCCGCTCCTTCTTTATTCCATTTGCCCCACCCACATGGACCCAGGCAGTCCTAATATCCTGTTCTGTCTATCCCAATATATGCATTCAAGTCACCCATTATCAACTCCAATTCATGTTGTCCTGCTTTATCTAGTAGGTCCTGCTGCTGCTATCTGAATATATTGGCATGAGTCTGTCACTAATTCTGATGAGCTCTCTCACTGACTTCAGAAGCCCCTCTCTCTCACTACAATTCCCACACCATTTCCTGTCCTCCTTCTCAGTAGTAGGCTCTGGATCCCATGCCACGTGGCTTTGCTGTACTGCCCTTCCATCTTGTCTCCTGGATTCATAGGATGTCCAGCTTCTTTCATACCATCACGTCATCCACTTCCAAGCTCCATCCTGTCAGTGAACCTACATTAAGTGTAGCAATTCTTAGTTCATGTTTGGCAGGTTGATTGGTTTTACACCCAGCTTTCGCTCAACAGAGCTACCCCAGGCTGGGCAACTGGACACCTGCCAGTTGCTTATTGACCTAGAGCTGCTGGGCTACATGGTGGGTACATGCACACCTTCACAGCAATGACAGAATAACATAGTCTATGTTGGTGGGAATGATTTGAGACGTACCTCTCTGGACTATATGAAGAGAGACACGACTGAGCTCTCGGGCTATGCCTCTCAGGCAGTTATGTCCCTAGCCTTAAATAGCATTTTACCTTCACCTAGGATGATGCCTCAATACAAACAGAAAATGATTGACTTCAATAATTGGCTTAGCTTCTGGTGTCATTCTAAGAGGATCCACTATCTGTTAGCCTGGGATGACATGATCGACAGACCTTGATGCTTTGCCAGAGATAGTCTTCATCTGTCAGCTGTGGGATTTCAGTTACTGGCTATGGCTCTTGCCACCCCATAGTGCCTTTTTAAGCAGTGTCTCAAGGACAAAATTCCCAACGTAAAAACTCCATCTAAAACAATTGTCAAAGTTATGATGATAAATGCTTGGAGTATCAATACAAAACTGCACTCACTGGAAGCTGTCCTCACCTTGGAAGGTGCAGACATTTGTGCAGTCACGGAGACCTGGTTCAAGGCTATGGAGAGCACCCCAGCAATACCGGGTTACATCTCCTTTCACATGGTCAGACCTCAATCTGAGGGTGTGAAAACTAAAGGAGGTGGTGTATCAGTATTCATTAAAGATAAATACACCTCCAGATTGGTTAAACAGTATGATTCCCTGGAGATACTTCAGGTGCAATTATCTGTTTGTAGGACATCTATTCAAGCCATTGCCAGCTACAGGGCCCCCCACAATGAATCAGGACACCTACTCTGCCTATTTGGATCTACTTGATTGTTTTGGATGACTTTATCTACACATCAATTGACTTGAGTAAATTACTTGTGCTCAAACTGACTTGCACAAAGGTTCCTCGACTTCATTAATGCCAATGACCTGGACCAGCTTGTTGACACCCCACAAGGGGTGCAAACATCCTGCATCTGGTGATTAGCAATGTGGTGGATAACTGTAGCACCCCCACTGTGAGGTCCTCCCTGGTGAGATCTGACCACAGATTGGTCTCATTCAAAGTAACTATCACACCTGACCTCCTGCAGCAGTAACTAAACTAAAAAACTTCTCTTATGGGATGGTATAAATAGCTTCATGGCACCTCCTTCCTCAAATGGAACTGGCAACTATGCGGAGCTGTACACCAATGCTTTATACGAACATCTATATACCTGCATTGTCACTGCCATACCTGATAGGACCAAAACAAGCTCCTCAAGGAAGAGCAAACCCGCCTGGTGGATAACTGCCATTAACAGGCTTTACAATAAGAGGAAGAAATTGCTGTCTAAGAGTAAGAGTCATCCAAAGCAAACTACAAATCCAAATTGGCTTCCTCAACAAAGGGCAACCACAACGTATTCTATAGTTACATCTGTAACCTAAAAGGAAGGCCCAGATTTGTGCTGAACTGGTAGTTAATGATACTACATATACTGAGCCTGTGGACATAGCTAACCTGCTGGCCAGTAGGTTCTCTGAAAATTTCACTCCCCTGTCCCTGCCACATGTACCCCATGACATCCCTACCACCTATATCTCTAATGAGCAGATTGTAAATGCCCTCTCTAAGGCCAAAATCACATCTATGGTACCTGATAACATCCCAGGTTGCATCCTACATAGGCTACAACATGAAAGAGCAACACCATTAGGTACTGTTTTCAATCACAGTCTAAGCACCAGCTTCATACCAGCTGAATGGTAAATGGCCACCGTTATTCCCTTGCTCAAAAGTGGTGCTTCTACCAACCCCGGAACTATAGACATGTTAGCCTGACTAGCCTTATCTGCAAGTCCATAGAGGAAATCATCATGGACCTTATCAACAAAGATGTAGGTAATTCTAAACACTTCACCCTAGTCATTTTGGATTTGTCATAGGGATATCATGCCTGTTAAACCTGGTGGACTTCTTTAAGATGGTCACCAAGGACCTGGATGAAGGGAAATCGGTGCATACAGCTTACCTGGACATAGGTAACCTCTGAAGTCATGGCCAATGTCAGTGGCCTCTGGCTTACTAAATTTGCAGATGATTGCAAATTAGCTGCTGTCACTGAATTCCCCACCAACACAGATGTTCTCCAGGAAGGGTTGACACAGACAAATAACTGGTGTCAGAGCCATGGACTAAAACTAAATTTAAATAAATGTATAGTAGTGCCCTTCGGGAAGTCATCCACCCCTGGTAATTATCATATTGACAACACACCCTATGAGTTGACCAAGTAGTCAGGGACTTGGGGACACACATAGACAGTAATCTAGCCTTTGATCATCATAGGTTCATACTAGGCTATCTGCCCTAGGGCATTTATAAGCCTAGCCAGAGTGTGTTTGGCTTACGCCACCCATTTTAAATTAATTTTGCTGTGCCCTTTTTCGAGGTTAATATACTGTGCCTCTGTCTAACAGTGACACAGAAGTGATACCCAGGGTAAACCTACGATCTCCCATCCACTCATCAAGATTCCTCTTGAAGAGAGTCAATGAGGGACTCTGCCTAACCTGGACTGGGATTTTATTCCAGAGTGAAGGGAGCCTCTGGGTTATGAATCTGTCCCTCCAGCATGTCCTATTTATTTCAGTGCTGAGGTTCAAGTCTCTCGAGCGCGTAGTTCGATGGGATTTAGATTTTCTGAGGTGCAGCATGTCCATTAATTCCGGGTTGGACATGGCTTTATACGTCAGGCACAGATCGCCTCAGCAGGCGGTATGCCACTGAGTAGAGCTGGAGTTTCTTTAACCGGGCAGCATATGGCATCTGTTTGAGCCCTGTGATCCTCTTGGTGAGGTACTTTTGGGGTCTTTCCAGTTGCTGCAGGTGTCTGGTAAGGTATATCCCAAAACGGGCATTATACTCAATTATGGGCCTGATGAGGGATGAGTAAAGAGGCACGATGACCTCCCCTGATCTAGATGTGAATCCCTTCATGATTAGGTGGGCTATATAAAATGTTTTTCTAACCACTTTGGCCACATGGTTGTCAAATGAGAGATTGCTATCAACTTGGGTCCCCAGGTCCCTAATTACTTCTTCCGTACTTAATGGATTGCCACCTATGTGGTAATTTGTGGACACTTTGTTTTTGCCAAAGGGGATGACTATACACTTTTTGGTGTTTAGCTTGAGGCCATGGCTCTGGCACCAGTTGTCTGTTTCTATGAGGCCCTTTTGGAGGATGCTTGTGTCGGCTGGAGAGTCTATCATGGTGCCTAGTTTGCAGTCATCTGCAAACTTGATTAGCCACAGTCCTTCCGTGTTGGCCTGTACCTCCGAGAAATATATACCGAACAAGAGAGGTCCCAGGACTGAGCCTTGTGGGACACCACTTGTAACTGGTTTAGAGTCTGACATGGCTCTGGCAGTTCTAACCATGTGGGTTCTGTCCTTGAGCCAGTTCAACCCATCTAGTGAAATAGGGGTTTATATTTAAGCTGGTGAGCTTATCTATAATGCCCGAGTGGGGTATTGTATCGAAGGCTTTTGCGAGGTCCTGGTAGGCTGTGTGGACCACCTTCCCCTCATCAATGGCCTTGGTGACTGTTTCAAAGAAATCGACTAGGTTTAAGAGGCAGGATTTGCCCTTAACAAAGCCGAACTGGGTAGGATCCAGTGTCTGTAGGTCCCCAATATCTGTATTTATGAGGTCCATGATGATCCTTTCCATAGCTTTGCAGACCAAGCTAGTCAGGCTTATGGGGCGATAGTTTCCAGGATCTGTTGAGGCATCACCTTTGTGGAGAGGGACCATTGTTGCTGTACACCACTCTTTGGGTACATATCCTGTAGTAAGGCTAAGATTGAACAGTAGTTTTATGTTTGGGTTTAGCTCTTCTTGGAGTTCATGTAGGATGCAGCCCGGCACCGTCTGGTCCCATTGATGCTGTGTTTTTTGCTTTGGAGAGGGCGGCTCTTACAGCATCTGAGATGTCAGGGGGGGCAGCACACTGCTGGGATAGATGTTTGCCCTTTTGGTGGGGGGGGCAGGGAGAAGTTTGCTGAACCTGTCAGCTAGGATGTTGGCAATGTCTGTGGGTTCGTGTATTTTTTGTCATTTTGGACTAATTCTGAGCATATTTGGGAATTCCCACCCAGGTTCCTGACATAACTAAAGAAAGCCTTGTGATTATCCTTAGTGTCCTGTGCAGTTTTTCTCTCTAAGCTGGCCTTAGACGATTTTATGAGTGCCCATAGTTTTTTGCTAATACTGATCAGAGATGCCTTCCCTTTTTGAGATTTTTCTCTATCATGTAGTAGCTTCCTCCTTCTATTGTATAGTTTGTTTATGCCTGGGGTCCACCAGACAGGACGTTTGCCTTTGGAGGATTGGGTCTTGGTTTTATTTGGGATTGCATGATCCATGCATTCCTGAAGGTGTTCATAGAATGCGTTTATAAAGGATTCTGCGATCTGGGCCGTATTTTCCACAGGCCCGGGGGCTTTGAAGGATTCCACCTCGGTTTTGAGGAGTGTGAAATTTGCTTTAGAGAAGTTTTTCACTGTGGTTTTCTGGGCAGGGGTGGGGTCGGGATGTGAATATCCAGTGAGATTAGTTTATGGTCTGATCTTACCAGTGAGGGATACACTTCTGGTCTGGAGCGTAGAGTCTCCATGTTGGTGATGATCAGGTCCAGTATGTTTTCCCCTCTTGTGGGAGTGGTAACAAGTTGTTCCATAGCATTTGAGTTTATAAAATTCTAGGAACCTTTGGGCTAGGGTGTTGGAGCTAGAGTAATGCTCCCAGTCTATGTTTGGGTAGTTGAAGTCGCCCAATATAATGGTGTTTGGAGAGACCTTCATATTTTCCAGTGTTCTCAGGAAGGCTGAGTGGGGTTCCTGGGTTTGGGAGGGTGGTCTGTAGCAGGCTATAAACTGGAAGGCAGTTTTACCCACTGTTAGTTGCACATGGATAGTCTCTGATGCTTCATGCTGTGCCACCAACCTGGAGGTGTGGGTATCTTTGACGAATATTGATACTCCCCCTCCTTTTGTGGTTCGGTCCAAGTTTTGGGGCTGAAAAGCATGGTATGAGGTATAACCTGGTAGTGCTGGGGTGCTCTCGGGAGCCTTGAACCACGTTTCTGTTACTGCACAGATATCGATGTTCTCCATGCTAAGGAGAGTTAAGAGTGTGTGCATCTTGAGGTTTAGACTTCTGGCGTTGAGTAGCATTACTCTTAGTTTCTTTTCCCTTGTGATACCTATGGAGGTGGGTTTGTCTTTTGAGCCTTGCCTTAAAAAGGCACTATGGGGGTGGCAAAAGCCTTTGCCAGTATCCGAAAGCCCAGGGGTGACAGGTGCAAGCCGTCCCCCGAAGCATCGTGGCTTGTTGAGCATGTCATCCCAGGCTGACAGGCATTGGATCCCCTTTGAATGACACCAATACTTAAGCCAATTGTTGAAATTGATCATCTTGTCTTCATATTGTGGCATCATTCTTGGTGAGGGTAAGATGCTACTCAAGGTCAGGGTCATACCGGCCTGGGCTACATGTTCAGAGAGCTCCTCTATGTCTCTTTTCATGTAGTCCAGGGAGGTACGTCTCAGGTCATTCACACCAGCATGGACAATGACTGAGTCATATTTGTACTTGCCTTGGAGTGACCTGAGTGCTTGTGTTATGTGGCAGATCCTAGCGCCTGACAGGCAGCTCACCGTGACCTTCTCCTTGTTCAGCCTGGTGAGCGGGACATCAGTGTGCCTGACGATAGAGTCACCTATTACAAGTTTATCCGGTATGTTGTTTAGCATTAAGAGCTGTGACTGTTCGTTACACTGGCTTTGTGAGCTATGTGTTGCACGTGTTTTGTTTTGGGGTAGCGGTTGCTTGTGTGTCTGCTTTGGAGGTCTCTGCTGCTTAGGCAGATTTTTATTTAGAGCCTTCGAGTATGTTTTGTGTGTTTATGTGTTTGGTTTGCTGTCGTGGTAGGTCTATGTGAGACTGGAATTGTAGTGAGTGTGGTTTCCTTCTCCTCCTGACTGGTTACGCCAGTACTGACTTTTGGTTGGCTATATGGTTGCATCTCTCACATGTGTTGGAATTTGTTGGGAGGAGGAGAGGGTTGTCTGTGTACATGAGGCAGGTGTAAGATTGCCTCAAGATTCCCAGATTCACCAGCTGGACCGGAGAGGAGATTGACAACTGACCTTTGGACATGCTAGAATAGTATTGGGAATTCCTTTATAATTGAAAAAAGGGCCAATGGGGAACAAGGTACTCAAGGGGAGTTTGTGAGGGTGTAGTGCTTTTAATTTTTTAGTGCTGACTTATATAATTGCTTTAGTGAGCAAGTGCCAGGCTTTAGAGTAGGAGTAGGGTGTTTATTATGAGAACTAGATCAGTTCTAAGGGAAAAAGTGAAGAGCAGACTTTATGGAGTCGAGAATAGTTTAAACCCAATTAAGCAGCGCTGCCTGATGCTGCACTATGCGCAAAATCACGCAAAGCCGCGCTAAAGTGGGTTTTATACAGGGGGACTTGAAAGAGCTAGAAATTGGCCCAAAACAGCCAATAGACTACCAAATTCTTGTGCTGGGAACACTCCTCCAGGGATAGATAGGCTGCTCTAAGCTCCCCACTGCCACTGGTGAACAAAGAAGCCTCCCTTTATCCAAGAAAGGAAATGGGCAGCACAGGAACTTTCCAAAAGTCCAGAATACAGCAAAGCCTGTATTTGGACTACTCTAGGTCAGGAAAGATGGGAAACCAGGATAATAAAAAAAATTTTTTTGTTTTTTTTTTCTTTTTTTACAACAAACAGCAGGAAAATGCAATAAATATGTAACACAGGCTAGCGCACTTGAGTGTGTAGCCTCAACAGGTAAATGCAACAAACAGGGCAAACTTTAAAAGTGCAGGTGCAAAAACAACTTTAAACAGTTTAAAACAGTTCAAGAAGCAGAAATACTTGCAGTTTAGCTAGACTGGACAGTCGCCCAGGTAGTAGCAGGAAAAAAAAACACTTTTATCAGGTTAGCAGTCGCTTTTTTAGCCTCTCTGCTGCTAGCACCACTCTGCAGGACCACGAGGAGCTTGGCTGAGTAGTAACAAGCGCAAAAACCGCACCAAAGTGGGCTTTATACAGGGCGACTTGAAAGAGCTAGAAATTGGCCCAAAACAGCCAATAGACTACCAGATTCTTGTGCTGGGAACAGATAGGCTGCTCTAAGCTCCCCACTGCCACTGTTGAACAAAGAAGCCTCACTTTATCCAAGAAAGGAAATGGGCAACACAGGAACTTTCCAAAAGTCCAAAATACAGCAAAGCCTGTATTTGGACTACTCTAGGTCAGGAAAGGCAGGAAACAAGGATAATTTCTTTGTTTTTTTTTCTTTTTGCAACAAACAGCAGGAAAATGCAATAAATATGTAACACAGGTTAGCGCACTTGAGTTTGTAGCCTCAACAGGTAAATGCAACAAACAGGGCAAACTTTAAATTACAAACGCAAAAGCGCACTAAAGCTGGCTTTAAAGCTGGGGGTTAGAAAGAGATAGGAAATGGCCCAAAACGGCCAATAAGCTACAAGTCACTGGGCTGGAACCACTCCTCAAGGGACAGATAGGCTGCTCAGAGCTCCCCACTCTCACTGGTGAACAAAGAAGCTTCCTCCTCTCCAAATAAGGATATGGGTAACACAGGAACTATGCCACAGCCCACAGATCAGCAATACCTGAAGACTGGACTATTCTAGTTCAGTAAAGGCGGGAAACAAGGATTTTTTTTTTTTTTTTTGTATTGTGGACTTGTGAGCAGATTGTTGCTGGCGTCCCTAATGAAGGGTTTCTGATGGTCTTCTTTATGTTTCTGTCTTTGCCTTGCAACCAGATATAACGTTTTTGTGCCACCTACAGAGTCACTTTCTAGAAGAGGTTAGAGTGCCTCTGATGCTCTGTTCTTTGCTAGTTCAACTCCATTCATAGTTACTTTGTTAACCAACCAGTATTCCTTTCTAGCCTGGTCTGTCTTTTCTATCTGTGACTTTTTCCTGCACGTCTTCTTTCTTTTGATCACTTCCTAGATATCTGCATTCCACCACCAACCTTTCTTATGTACCTTATTTCCATACTGGCTCGGCCACACATCTGTTCTGTAGTTCTCACACATGCTGTTTTGAGGCACTGCTATTCTTCTTCAACTCCACCTATTTCTTCCTCTTCTTGGGATGCTAGTGCCCTGACTAATTCCTTGAACTGTTGTACTTTTCAGTCAGCTTCCAGGTCTTCAACCTGGTCTCTGTTGACCTTGGAGCCTTCTCTGACCTTTGCTAGCAGCTCATTGTGGCAACTAGTCGTTTATGCTCTGGTATGACTGTTTCACTGGGGATGACTTTGCAATTATTGATTCTACCGCAGTGCCCTTTTCTTACTAAGAGGAAGTCTACTGAGTTGCAAATTGGCCAAACCTGTATGTGATCTTGTGACTGTCTCTTTTTCTGAGCCATTTGCTGGCTACTGTCAAGCCATTTGCCAGAGAGAAGTCTAGAATAGCCGCTCCTTCTTTATTCCATTTGCCCCACCCACATGGACCCAGGCAGTCCTAATATCCTGTTCTGTCTATCCCAATATATGCATTCAAGTCACCCATTATCAACTCCAATTCATGTTGTCCTGCTTTATCTAGTAGGTCCTGCTGCTGCTATCTGAATATATTGGCATGAGTCTGTCACTAATTCTGATGAGCTCTCTCACTGACTTCAGAAGCCCCCTCTCTCTCACTACAATTCCCACACCATTTCCTGTCCTCCTTCTCAGTAGTAGGCTCTGGATCCCATGCCAAGTGGCTTTGCTGTACTGCCCTTCCATCTTGTCTCCTGGATTCATAGGATGTCCAGCTTCTTTCATACCATCACGTCATCCACTTCCAAGCTCCATCCTGTCAGTGAACCTACATTAAGTGTAGCAATTCTTAGTTCATGTTTGGCAGGTTGATTGGTTTTACACCCAGCTTTCGCTCAACAGAGCTACCCCAGGCTGGGCAACTGGACACCTGCCAGTTGCTTATTGACCTAGAGCTGCTGGGCTACATGGTGGGTACATGCACACCTTCACAGCAATGACAGAATAACATAGTCTATGTTGGTGGGAATGATTTGAGACGTACCTCTCTGGACTATATGAAGAGAGACACGACTGAGCTCTCGGGCTATGCCTCTCAGGCAGTTATGTCCCTAGCCTTAAATAGCATTTTACCTTCAGCTAGGATGATGCCTCAATACAAACAGAAAATGATTGACTTCAATAATTGGCTTAGCTTCTGGTGTCATTCTAAGAGGATCCACTATCTGTTAGCCTGGGATGACATGATCGACAGACCTTGATGCTTTGCCAGAGATAGTCTTCATCTGTCAGCTGTGGGATTTCAGTTACTGGCTATGGCTCTTGCCACCCCATAGTGCCTTTTTAAGCAGTGTCTCAAGGACAAAATTCCCAACGTAAAACTCCATCTAAAACAATTGTCAAAGTTATGATGATAAATGCTTGGAGTATCAATACAAAACTGCACTCACTGGAAGCTGTCCTCACCTTGGAAGGTGCAGACATTTGTGCAGTCACGGAGACCTGGTTCAAGGCTATGGAGAGCACCCCAGCAATACCGGGTTACATCTCCTTTCACATGGTCAGACCTCAATCTGAGGGTGTGAAAACTAAAGGAGGTGGTGTATCAGTATTCATTAAAGATAAATACACCTCCAGATTGGTTAAACAGTATGATTCCCTGGAGATACTTCAGGTGCAATTATCTGTTTGTAGGACATCTATTCAAGCCATTGCCAGCTACAGGGCCCCCCACAATGAATCAGGACACCTACTCTGCCTATTTGGATCTACTTGATTGTTTTGGATGACTTTATCTACACATCAATTGACTTGAGTAAATTACTTGTGCTCAAACTCACTTGCACAAAGGTTCCTCGACTTCATTAATGCCAATGACCTGGACCAGCTTGTTGACACCCCACAAGGGGTGCAAACATCCTGCATCTGGTGATTAGCAATGTGGTGGACAACTGTAGCACCCCCACTGTGAGGTCCTCCCTGGTGAGATCTGACCACAGATTGGTCTCATTCAAAGTAACTATCACACCTGACCTCCTGCAGCAGTAACTAAACTAAAAAACTTCTCTTATGGGATGGTATAAATAGCTTCATGGCACCTCCTTCCTCAAATGGAACTGGCAACTATGCGGAGCTGTACACCAATGCTTTATACGAACATCTATATACCTGCATTGTCACTGCCATACCTGATAGGACCAAAACAAGCTCCTCAAGGAAGAGCAAACCCGCCTGGTGGATAACTGCCATTAACAGGCTTTACAATAAGAGGAAGAAATTGCTGTCTAAGAGTAAGAGTCATCCAAAGCAAACTACAAATCCAAATTGGCTTCCTCAACAAAGGGCAACCACAACGTATTCTATAGTTACATCTGTAACCTAAAAGGAAGGCCCAGATTTGTGCTGAACTGGTAGTTAATGATACTACATATACTGAGCCTGTGGACATAGCTAACCTGCTGGCCAGTAGGTTCTCTGAAAATTTCACTCCCCTGTCCCTGCCACATGTACCCCATGACATCCCTACCACCTATATCTCTAATGAGCAGATTGTAAATGCCCTCTCTAAGGCCAAAATCACATCTATGGTACCTGATAACATCCCAGGTTGCATCCTACATAGGCTACAACATGAAAGAGCAACACCATTAGGTACTGTTTTCAATCACAGTCTAAGCACCAGCTTCATACCAGCTGAATGGTAAATGGCCACCGTTATTCCCTTGCTCAAAAGTGGTGCTTCTACCAACCCTGGAACTATAGACATGTTAGCCTGACTAGCCTTATCTGCAAGTCCATAGAGGAAATCATCATGGACCTTATCAACAAAGATGTAGGTAATTCTAAACACTTCACCCTAGTCATTTTGGATTTGTCATAGGGATATCATGCCTGTTAAACCTGGTGGACTTCTTTAAGATGGTCACCAAGGACCTGGATGAAGGGAAATCGGTGCATACAGCTTACCTGGACATAGGTAACCTCTGAAGTCATGGCCAATGTCAGTGGCCTCTGGCTTACTAAATTTGCAGATGATTGCAAATTAGCTGCTGTCACTGAATTCCCCACCAACACAGATGTTCTCCAGGAAGGGTTGACACAGACAAATAACTGGTGTCAGAGCCATGGACTAAAACTAAATTTAAATAAATGTATAGTAGTGCCCTTCGGGAAGTCATCCACCCCTGGTAATTATCATATTGACAACACACCCTATGAGTTGACCAAGTAGTCAGGGACTTGGGGACACACATAGACAGTAATCTAGCCTTTGATCATCATAGGTTCATACTAGGCTATCTGCCCTAGGGCATTTATAAGCCTAGTCAGAATGTGTTTGGCTTTCGCCACCCATTTTAAATTTATTTTGCTGTGCCCTTTTTCGAGGTAAGTATACTGTGCCTCTGTCTAACAGTGACACAGAAGTGATACCCGGGGTAAACCTACGATCTCCCATCCACTCATCAAGATTCCTCTTGAAGAGAGTCAATGAGGGACTCTGCCTATCCTGGACTGGGATTTTATTCCAGAGTGAAGGGAGCCTCTGGGTTATGAATCTGTCCCTCCAGCATGTCCTATTTATTTCAGTGCTGAGGTTCAAGTCTCTCAAGCTCGTAGCTCGATGGGATTTGGATTTTATGAGGTGCAGCATGTCCATTAATTCCGGGTTGGACATGGCTTTATACGTCAGGCACAGTTCGCCTCTGAACAGGCGGTATGCCACTGAGTAGAGCTGGAGTTTCTTTAACCGGGCAGCATATGGCATCTGTTTGAGACCTTTGATCCTCTTGGTGAGGTACTTTTGGGGTCTTTCCAGTTGCTGCAGGTGTCTGGTAAGGTACATCCCAAAAGGGGCATTGTACTCAATTATGGGCCTGATGAGGAATGAGTAAAGAGGCATGATGACCTCCCCTGATTTAGATGTGAATCCCTTTATGATTAGGTGGACTATATAAAATGTTTTTCTAACCACTTTGGCCATGTGATTGTCAAATGAGAGATTGCTATCAACTTGGGTCCCCAGGTCCCTAATTACTTCTTCTGTACTTAATGGATTACCACCTATGTGGTAATTTGTGGGCACTTTGTTTTTGCCAAAGGGGATGACTATACACTTTTTGGCATTTAGCTTGAGGCCATGGCTCTGGCACCAGTTGTCTGTTTCTATGAGGCCCTTTTGGAGGATGCTTGTGTCGGCTGGAGAGTCGATTATGGCGCCCAGTTTGCAGTCATCTGCGAACTTGGTCAGCCACAGTCCTTCCGTGTTGGCCTGTACCTCCGAGAAATATATACCGAACAAGAGAGTTCCCAGGACTGAGCCTTGTGGGACACCACTTGTAACTGGTTTGGAGTCTGACATGGCTCCGGCAATTCTAACCATGTGGGTTCTGTCCTTGAGCCAGTTTGCAATCCATCTAGTGACATAGGGGTTTATATTTAAGCTGGTGAGCTTATCGATAATGCCCGAGTGGGGTATTGTATCGAAGGCTTTTGCGAGGTCCAGGTAGGCTGTGTGGACCACCTTCCCCTCGTCAATGGCCTTGGTGACTGTTGAGGCACCATCTTTATGGAGAGGGACCACTGTTGCTGTACGCCACTCTTTGGGCACATATCATGTAGTAAGGCTGAGATTGAACAGAAGTTTTATGTTTGGGTTTAGCTCTTCTTGGAGTTCATGTAGGACGCAGCCCAGGACACCGTCTGGTCCCATTGATGCTGTGTTTTTTGCTTTGGAGAGGGCGGCTCTTACCTGAGCATCTGAGATGTCAGGGGGGCAGCACTCTGCTGGGATAGATATTTTCCCTTTTGGTGGGGAGGGGGGGTTTGTGCTGAACCTGTCCGTTAGGATGTTGGCAATGTCTGTGAGTTTGGTGTATTTTTTGTCATTTTGGACTAATTCTGAGCCTATTTGGGAATTACCACCCAGGTTCCTAACATAACTAAAGAAAGCCTTGTGATTATCCTTAGTGTCCTGTGCAATTTTTCTCCCGAAGCTGGCCTTACACAATTTTATGAGTGCCCGTAGTTTTTTGCTAATACTGATCAGTGATGCCTTCCCTTTTTGGGATTTTGCTCTATCACTTAGTAGCTTCCTCCTTCTATTGTATAGTTTGTTTATGGCTGGGGTCCACCAGACAGTACGTCTGCCTTTGGAGGATTTGGTCTTGGTTTTATTTGGGATTGCATGATCCATGCATTCCTGAAGGTGTTCATAGAATGCGTTTATAAAGGATTCTGCGGTCTGGGCTGTATTTTCCACAGGCCCGGGGGCTTTGAAGGATTCCACCTCGGTTTTGAGGAGTGTGAAATTTGCTTTAGAGAAGTTTTTCACTGTGGTTTTCTGGGCAGGGGTGGGGTCGGGATGTGAATATCCAGTGAGATTAGTTTATGGTCTGATCTTACCAGTGAGGGATACACTTCTGGTCTGGAGCGTAGAGTCTCCATGTTGGTGATGATCAGGTCCAGTATGTTTTCCCCTCTTGTGGGAGTGGTAACAAGTTGTTCCATAGCATTTGAGTTTATAAGTTCTAGGAACCTTTGGGCTAGGGTGTTGGAGCTAGAGTAATGCTCCCAGTCTATGTTTGGGTAGTTGAAGTCGCCCAATATAATGGTGTTTGGAGAGACCTTCATATTTTCCAGTGTTCTCAGGAAGGCCGAGTGGGGTTCCTGGGTTTGGGAGGGTGGTCTGTAGCAGGCTATAAACTGGAAGGCAGTTTTACCCACTGTTAGTTGCACATGGATAGTCTCTGATGCTTCATGCTTTGCCACCAACCTGGAGGTGTGGGTATCTTTGATGAATATCGATACTCCCCCTCCTTTTGTGGTTCGGTCCAAGTTTTGGGGCCGAAAAGCATGGTATGAGGTATAACCTGGTAGTGCTGGAGTGCTCTTGGGAGCCCTGAACCAGGTTTCTGTTACTGCACAGATATCGATGTTCTCCATGCTAAGGAGAGTTTCGAGTGCATGCATCTTGAGGTTTAGACTTCAGGCGTTGAGTAGCATTACTCTTAGTTTCTTATCCCTTGTGATACCTATGGAGGTGGGTTTTTCTTTTGAGCCTTGCCTAAAAAAGGCACTATGGGGGTAGCAAGAGCCTTTGCCAATATCCGAAAGCCCGTCCCTAGCGAAGCATCATGGCTTGTCGAGCATATCATCCCAAGTTGACAGGCATTGGATCCCCTTTGAATGACACCAGTACTTAAGCCAATTGTTGAAATTGATCATCTTGTCTTCATATTGTGGCATCATTCTTGGTGAGGGTAAGAAGCTACTCAAGGTCAGGGTTATACCGGCTTGGGCTACATGCTCAGAGAGCTCCTTTATGTTTCTTTTCATGTAGTCCAGGGAGGTACGTCTCAGGTCATTCACACCAGCATGGACAATGACTGAGTCATATTTGTACTTGCCTTGGAGTGACCTGAGTGCTTGTGTTATGTGGCGGATCCTAGCGCCCGACAGGCTGCTCACCATGACCCTTTCCTTGTTCAGCCTGGTGAGCGGGACGTCAGTGTGCCTGACGATAGAGTCACCTATTACAAGTGTATCAGGTGTGTTGTTTAGTCTAAAGGGCTGTGACTGTTCGGCACACTGGCTTTGTGAGATACGTGTTGCACGTGTTTTGTTTTGGGGTAGCGGTGGCTTGGGTGTCTGCTTTGGAGGTCTCTGCTGCTTAGGCAGATCTTTACTTAGAGCCTCCGAGTATGTTTTTGAGTGATTATGTGTTTGGTTTGCTGTCGTGGTAGGTCTATGTGAGACTGGAATTGTAGTGAGTGTGGTTTCCTTCTCCTCCTGACTGGTTATGCCAGTACTGAGTTGAGAGAGCTTAGCCTCCAGTTTGGCTATATGGTTGCATCTCTCACATGTGTTGGAATTTGTTGGGAGGAGGAGATGGTTGTCTGTGTACATGAGGCAGTTGTAACATTACCTCAAGATTCCCAGATTCACCAGCTGGACCGGAGAGGAGATTGACAACTGACCTTTGGACATGCTAGAATAATATTGGGAATTCCTTTATAATTGAAAACAAGGGCAAGTGGGGAGTGAGGGTGTAGTGCTTTTAATTTTTAGTGCTGACTTATATAATTGCTTTAGTGAGCAAGTGCCAGGTAACTTAAGTGCAATGTGTTACGGGTAACTTAAATGCAAAAATGACAAACTGTAACTTTCTTTCAAGTGAAACAAGGAAATAAGTACAGTAAGCAATGCAGCTATCACTAGTGATCCACAGAAGTGCTGAAAAGCTGCGTATTAGGTGGAATTAGCGTTCCAGGAAAATAACAAGCAAACAAACAACAAGCATATAAGCAAAGCTAGATTCAGCAGGCCTGGATCTGGTCTATGCTACAGCAAACAAGGTGTACCAATTTCAGTAAGATACAGTTCAAATATTCAGGCACTATAAACCTTTAACCAGAAATTCCCAGCTCAGAAGGGCAGAGTCTAGCCTCTTCTCCCACAAGAGTGCAGACCACGAACCTTCTTAATGTAAAATAACTGGCCTGAAGCCCAAGTGCTTAAACCAGAACTAATACACTTTAAGAATAACAGACACTGGGCTCTCAATCAGCAGTTCCCAACTTAGAAAGATGTAAGCTACCTGTCTTGCCACCACAGTGCATGCCTCAAACCTTCCTAATGTAAAACAACTGGTCTGAAGCCCAAGTGCTTAATCCAAAAGACTTAGAATGATAGCTACACTTTAATCAAGTTACTACCAAGCAGTAATAAATACAATTGAATACTTTAGAGAATGCCTGGATTAGTGCTCAAGTTACACAAACAAAGCTAGATCCAGCAGGCCCGAATCCAGTCTATGCCACAGCAAACAAGGCGCACCAACTTCAGTAAGAAGCAGTTCAGATATGCATGCACTATAAGCCTTTAACCAGAAATTCCCAGCTCAGAAGGGCAGAGTCCAGCCTCTCCTCCCACAAGAGTGCAGACCACGAACCCTCTTAATGTAAAATAACTGGCCTGAAAGCCCAAGTGCTTAAACCAGAATTAATACACTTTTAGAATAACAGACACTGAGCCCTCAATCAGCAGTTCCCAACCTAGAAGGATGTAAGCTACCTGTTCTGCCACTACAGTGCAGACCACAAACCCTCTCAGTGCAAAACAACTGGTCTGAAGCCCAAGTGTTTAAACCAAAAGGCTTAGAATGAGTTACACCAAGCAGTAATAAATACAATTGAGTATTTTTAAGATGATGCAAAAGTAAAATAAAGTAGGTAGAAACACAAGTACAGTAAAAGCAGATGAATTTTTTTTCTGAACAAGTGCTGAGATCAAAGAAACAGATTTGAGTGCTGAAACTAGAAAACTGGCTAGTTATAAAAAAAAACTAAGCTAGAAGGCTTCCCTCCAACACAGAAGGGCTTGGGGGCTCAGAAGCCTACAAATAGTCTATACCACTTAACAGGAAAGGCAGGAAACAAGCTTAAATTTTTTTTTCTGTTTCCCAGATGCTCTCTTTGTACACAGTAGGAGTGCCTGAAATTAGAATATGATCTCACTGCACTCAGTTGAGTGAGCAAATGAGATGGGCCCAGAAGGAGTATCCAAACACAAATTTACAAGAGGGGCGGGCAGTTTCAAGGCCACTAAGATTGAGCAGAGTCAAAACTTCCAGTTCAGTTAATATTCCTGCAATACAGTTAAAATCAATTTAAGTACTGTATTTTTTGAAAAAAAAGTGCGGATAAAGGTACTTAAATTCTCTTATACGTCCAGTTGAATACAGCTAGTTCTTAGCCGGCCAAAGCTGAGGTTTTTAAGCAGAAAATATTTCACACTGTACCACTTAAATAGGCAAGGACAGGAAATCAAAGAATGTGGCTACCCCCACACCTGTAATTACTAGCAAATAATAAAATTCAGCAAACACTGACTAACTTCCAGTTCAGTTAATATTCCTGCAACACAGTTAAAATCAATTTAAATACTGTATTTTTTGAAAAACAGTGCAGATAAAGGTACTTAACTTCTCTTATACGTCCAGTCTATAGTATCATGTGTCTATAGTAGCGAGGAAATCATTCTGTGTTGTGGAACTTATAAACAAAGGTATGGCATCTAGGTCCAGGGTTCATATGTTTATAATAGGTTAGTAGGCTAATGGCCCTAGGTCCTTAACAAGCCTAGCCATGTAATACCCTTGATGTTCTTCGTGTTTCACTGTTACAGTCATTACCTTTGGGTTATCTGCCTGCAGGTAGCCCTCAGCCAGCCTGAGTATCAAAGTCTTGGGTCCAGCGTCGGATGCTGTCTCTTCTTCCATGACATCAGGTAGTCAGGGGTATAAAGCATGCAGCCGATGCCATTACACCAGTCTTTCTTGCCGCGCGGTGCCCGAAGCAGAAGCAATTTGCAAGTGCCAGTCAGCCGACTCCTGAAATTTTCATTTTCGAGTTTCAGAACCAAAGTCTTCAAAAAAAGCTAAGTACACCGTTGGGGATCCCTTTTCTTGCTCTAAACCGATGTCAGTAAAAGGTAACAATTGTATTACCTGTGGAAAGCAAATATCTCATAAAGATCTTCATTCGTACTGCATTCCTTGCTTAGGCCCAGACCACGACGTCCCTCACTGTCGGTTTTGTGCCTTATTCAGTCCTCGAACTATTCGTCTTCGGTCCATTTTTGCAGCAAACTATTTCGGTACTCAGTTTAATTATCCAGAAATGGCTTTGGTAAGCCATCTGACTACTAACATTCCAAAAAAACGTAAAGATAAAGACAGAGACAGACTGCATAGGTCCAAAGCTGCCGACGAAGCTTCCGTTAAGCTAGTCGCCAGTTCGCCGATACTCGGTGAGGTGCTTTCGCAGCCCCTGATACCCGCTACTTCAGATTCGCAGGCCTCTACTGAGACCCATTCGGAGTCCAGTGTGCTGCGAGATGCTTCCTCGACTATGGAACCTGCGGATGTCTCTACCTTGGATGGGTCTGGAGCCACTGTGCAGGCACCGGCTTCTGAGAGTGTATTCAGGCCTACGGACTTGCATTTCAAACTAACGCCATCTTCTTCTTCTTCAAGGCCTAAAACTCAACCCACACCTAGAAAACTGATATCCAAACTGCATGGCTAGGCCCATATGCCTAAAAAACAAATAATGATAAGAATATCTGAAGACCTTATTACTTTAATCAGGGGAAGCCGGCCTTCTCCCACTAAGACCTAGAACTGATTTTCCTTCTGATTCTTCTGATCAGGATTCTGAAATTTCTGTTTCTTCTGATTACCAGGATTTGCCCTTATCTACCTATGAGGATTCTGATGCAGAGGACTCCATTCCCTCTGCTTCCCCTCCAGAAGATTTTTCTTTTGGTGAAACCTTGCACACTCTTAGGGAGCATTTCCTCTGGGAACGCCAGGATTACTCTGACTCCAAAAAGAGGTTTAGGGAATTCTTACTCCTACCTCAACACAGGCCTTTAGCTATCCCTCCTGTCCTGGACATTGTAGGTGATGTCTTCTTGGAATCTAGACTGGCCCCAGACACTTTACCTCCACCAGGAAACCTGACAGGTATTACAGAGTACCTGACTCTCACAAGTTCCTTTTCAAGAATCCTACTGCGGACCCAGAGACCATTTCTCAGGGACCTAAAGGCATTAAAGCTACTACTGCCAAAAACCCTACCCCCTCTGATAGAGATTCCAGGGCCTTGGACAGATGGGGTAAGAAGGTATATACTTCTACTTTGGCCATTAAGACCTTAAACTGCCAGTTTCATATGTTAAAGTATCAGCAACATATTATGGGACTACTTAAACAGAAAATGATGATTCCTGGCTGTGCTGAAAATAAAGAATGACAGGATTTAATGCATTCAGCTGAACAAGTTGGTAAACATACTTTCCAATGTGGTTTTGACTCTTTAGAAGCATCTTGCAGGGCTGCTGTCACTGGGTCTGTTCTTAGAAGGCATGATTGGCTTAAGGAGCAAAATTTGCCAGATCATGTTAAAGCTAAATTACTGGATGTTGCCTTAAACCAAGATCGCCTGTTGGGCAACAAAGCAGAAGAAGTCCTTAAAAAGATGGAGGAAAAAGCTAAATTTATGCAAACTGTTAAAGATTTCCTGCAAGTACAGCCTCCCAGATTCAATAGGCATTGGCCTTCTAAGAATTGGTCCTTTCCTGTCTCTTCCAGGCCTTCTCAGTCCAAAACCTAAGAACAGCAGACCACCCAGGCTACAGTCTCAGGGTACTCTCAGACTTAAGCAGTGGGGGACTTTCACTTCCAAGGCTGGAAGTAGTAAGACTCCCCCCTATGGAAAACTGTCACAATGACTTAACCTTAAACCTTCTCAGACCTGCTCAACTGCATGCTTCTTTAGGGGGAGAGATCGCACTGCATGCAAAAAACCAGGAACTCATTACCCAGGACAAATGGGTTTTAAAGATACTGTTCCTGGAGCCAGACTCAAGGGATGGGCACAACAGTGCCCATCTTACCGCATATTTTTCAGTACTTAACAGAGATGCTCCACAATATCCTTTCCTTCTTATCAATTAAAATTCATGCCTCAGCCATTTCAGCACATTATAATACTGAGCCAGCCGTCTTCTCGCACCCCCTGCTGAAGCAATTCCTCACAGGAGCCAAAAATTTAAGACCACCCAGGAGAGCCCCTACTCCAGCCTGGGGACCTTAACATTGTATTGGAAAATTCACTCTACCTCCTTTTGAGCCAGCTGCAACTGCAGAGCTGAAATTCCTTTCTTGGAAAACTGCTTTCCTTCTAGCCATCACTTCAGCAAGAAGAGTGTCTGAACTTCAGGTCCTCATGGCAGTTGAGCCCTTCATCTTCCATGCTGACAGGGTGTCCCTTAGGACCAGTCCTTCCTTTATGCCCAAGGTGGTATCACAGTGTGGCCCTTAATCAGTCCATTCATTTGCCTACCTTTTTTCCTAATCCACAGAACAAAGGAGAATGAATATTCTGCACTCTTTTGACGTGCACAGACAACTAAGATTTTATTTGGACAGGACTAGGCCTCTTAGAAAAACTGAACAGCTGCTAGTTGCCTTTGCTGCAGGGGCAGAGGGGAAGGCCATTTCAAAACAAACCATTTCTAAGTGGATAGGCCCTTGCATTCTTTTCTGCTATAAGCAACATGGAAAACCTACCCCTCAGGGGATAATATCACATTCCACCAGGGCTGCATCTACCACTACAGCCTTTCTCAGAGGTGTCCCTACCAGGGACATCCTAGAAGCTGCTACCTGGAATTCTGTACATACCTTCACCAAGCATTACCACTTGCCTATGTTTTCTAAATCCAGAGCTGGTTTTGCCACTGCAGTCTTGCAGGGCTTAATAGCTGGTCCTAATGCTCCCTAACATCCTCCTCCCTGCCTTAGCTTTGGGAATCTTCCCAAATGTAATGACTGCAACAGTGAAACACGAAGAACATAGTACAGTTGTGTACACTTACCATAAATATAGATGTTCAAGTGTATTCACTGTTGTAGTCCTGGTTACCCTCCCTCCAGCCCCCTGACTTCTCTAGCCTATACCTTTCTTTTGGTTTAGTGTATTTCAGCCTTCTGATGTATTTGCTTTTTGTTGGAGGTGTAACCTTTCTCTCTCTCTCTCTATATATATATATATATATACATATCTATATCTATATCTATATATATATATATATATATATATATATATATATATATATATAAATATCTTCCCATTATGGGGGCACCTGACATCTGGGGCAAGAAAAACTGATGTAATGGCGTCAGCTGCATGCTTTATACCCCTGACTACCTGATGTCATGGAAGAAGAGACAGCATCTGACGCAGGACCCAAGACTTTGATATTCAGGCTGACTGAGGGCTACCTGCAGGCAGATAACCCAAATGTAATGACTGCCACAGTGAATACACTCAAAATCTACATTTATGGTAAGTGTATACAACTGTACTTTCCCTAGTTGAACATGGTTAAATGGTCATTGTCGGCAGAGCAAATCAGTGATTAGCACTGACTGCACCTGTCCATGAGGGGGACATAGGTGCCACCCCGGGGTGAATTTACCAGTTTTTAAGGTTGTGCTTAAATAGGGTCATTGAGGAGCTCTGCTTTACATGAAGTGGGAGTTTATTCCAGAGGAGTGGCAATCTCTGGGAGACTTATCTATCTCTCCAACATGTTCTCTTTATTTCACAGGCTAGGTTGAGATCCCTGAAATGATTGACTGTTGTCCCATTTGATTTGCAGACATACAGCATTTCCATTAGGGCTGGATCAGAGATTGTTCTGTAGGCCAGTCACAGGTCACCTCTCAGCAGCCTGTAGGATACAGAGTACATGGACAGGGCCTTCAGTCTTTCCATGTAGGTCATATTTTGGAGGCACTCCATTTTCTTGGTTACAAACCTCTGTGGTCTCTCCAGTTGTTGCAGGTGTCTGGTGAGATACATACAAAAGGGAGCGTTGTACTCAACTAGTGGTATGATGAGGTTCAAGTATAGAGGAGTTATAACATCCTTAGTCTTGGATGCGATGCCCTTATTTGTGAGATGTGCAACATAGAAGCCTTTCCTTACCACTGTGTAGACATGGTCATCGCACTTTAAATTGCTGTCAGCCTGTGTTCCCAAGTCTTTCACCACTGTGTTTGAGCTTAGAGGAGTGCTATCTGTAATGTAATTTGCAGGGACCACTTCTTTGCCAAAGGGGATAATGACACAATTTTTTGCGTTTAGTTTTAGACCATGACTCTGGCACCAATCATTAGTCTGTGTTAGCCCCTTTTGTAATATATTAACATTGCTGGGGGACTACGCCTATTTTGCAGTCATCTGCGAACTTGGTTAGCCACAGGCCATCTGCTTTCACCTGGATGTCTGGGAAGTAGATTCCAAACATTAGGGGGCCCAGCACAGATCCCTGTGGTACACCAGTGGTAATTGGTGTACTTGTGGAGATGGAATCCCCAACTTCGACAGTATGCTTTCTGTCATTGAGCCAGTTTGCTACATATCTAGTGATGTATGGGTTAATCCCCAGCTGGGAGAGTTTCTCAATGATACCTGAGTGGGGGATTATGTCAAAAGCCTTGGCTACGTCAAGATAAGAGGTATGTACTACTTTGCCTCATCCAGGGTTTTGGTTACATTCTCAAAGAAATCCACTAGGTTCAGTAAGCAAGATCTGTCCTTAATGAAGCCAACCTGGATTGCATCAAGAGTTTAGAGGTCGCCTATGTCCTTGTTGATAAGGTCCATGATGATTCTTTCCATGACCTTGCACATATGGTTGGTTAGGCTTATGGGTCTGTAGTTCCCTGGGTCGGTTGATGGACCTCTTTTGTGTAAGGGGATTACTGTTGTTATTCTCCATTCTGCTGGAACAAAGCCAGTTCTTAGGCTGTGGTTGAAGAGAATGCCAAGTGGTTCCACTAGGTCTTGTCTTAGATTGTTTAGTAAGCAGCCTAGGATGTTATCTGGTCCCATGTTGACTGTGCTTTGTGGCCTTGGAGAGGGTGGATATGACCTGCTCTTTGGAGATGCTATGTAGTGGACTGGTGACATGAATGCTTTGGGGTGTTTCTGGTGGGGACAGTGGGGTGAAATTTTCTCCAAATCTGTCTAACAGCAGATTGGCAATTTCTTTGGGTTCAGTGTGAGTAGTACTGTCCACAGTCACATAGTTAAAGAAAGCTTTATGATTGTTTTTAGCTAGAGATGCTAATTTAAGCTCGTAATTGGCTTTACAGAACTTTACTAGATGTCTGATTTGCTTGCTCATGATGTGGAGGGTATTCTTCCTCTAGTGAGTAAGTTTTTCCTTTTTGTTCTTAGATAATAGTTTCTTTGTTATATAACCTATTTAGACATGCAGTCCGCCAGGGTGGCCTGTTTCTTCAGGAGGACTTAGTTTTGATCCTGACAGGTACAGCTGAGTCTATACGATTGTTTAAATGCCTATCACAGGGCATTTATGTACTCCTCCCCATAGGCGTCATTCTTGGCTGTGTTAGCAGGGGTTTGAAACTTTTTATACCCTCCCTTAGTAGGCTAAAGTTTGCTTTGGTGAAATTTTTCAATTTGTTTGTTCCTGTGGGGGCATCCAGTCTGATCTTTACTTCAAACAAGACAGATTTATGGTCTGACCTCACCAGGGAGGGCAACACACAGGAGGCAGTGCAGTGAACTCCCCATATTGGTGAGTGCCAGGTCCAGGACATTTGATCCCCTTGTAGGGGTGCAGACTAGATGTTCCAAATCATTTGAATTAACAAAGTCCAGGAACCACAGGGTGATAACATTTCAACTTGTGTATGTTGTCCAGTCTGTGGAAGGATAGTTGAAATCTCCCATGACCAAAGTGTTTGGATGTATAAGGAGTGATTCTAGCGAGTCCAGGTAGTTGGTGTGTTTCTCTTGGTTCATGATGGGGGACCTGTAGCTAGCAATAATGTGGTAGGGTATGTTACCTATGTTTAATTGTACTTTTAATCTGTACAAGGCATTCTTACTGTCTTTGTTCCTGATACTATTTACATGTTTTCTAATTCTAATATACAAGAGCCTAGAGGTCATCCCAACCTAAAATATTTGGCATGTACTACAAACTGCAATGTAAACTACTCCTAAGATTTTACAAGAAAAATGACCAGTAACCGGTATAGTGTAGAAGAGATGTTGTAAATCTATAAATGGCCCTTCTAGAATATACAGACACATACTGCATACATGGCATTTATGCATGCCATGTGCATTACTAATACTTTTAGTGTTGAGAACAAAAGAATCTCTTCCATTTTCTAATAAAGTTTTTAAATTGAAATCATTCCTATACACAAAACTAGGTTTAGTGCCCACACTTTTTATCAAGTCATGGTTTCCTTCCACGATTCTCCTTTTTCTAAAAATCACATTTTTAATAATTGCCCCATCAGTTGTCATAGGCATCCCAAAGCTCAAATGTCTTTCATTAAAAGAAACACTAGTGTTTGGGACAAGAACAAGCGCTTTTTTAATTATAGCTGGATACCTGTCCTCTCTTCTATCCCATACATATTGTATCTGTTCATCCAGTAATTTTCATCGTAGCCTGTTTCCATGAAAAGTTTCTTAATAAATAGAAATTAATCCACTAGAGAATGATCATCACTGGTCATCCTACTGGCTTGGATGAATTGCCCTTTAGGAATATTATTTTTTATACACTTAGGATGTTGACTTGAATAATGTAGATAGCTATTCATGAAAGTGGTTTTCCTATGAATACTACTGTCAAACCTGCAGCTAATATTGTCCCATTCCAAATGGACATCTAAATAATTGATGGATGTACCCACATCACCTATCACAAACTTTAGAGGAACTCCTATTAAGTTGTCCAAGAAACAACTCTATATCTACATCTCCCTTCGATGACAAACACCAAGTCGTCGATAAACCTTTTGTAATACAAAACTCTAAATGTTTTGTAATATGATTTTAAAGTCTCATACTCCCACCATCCCATAACTAAGTTGGCAAATGAGGGGGCTACAGGAGGCCCCATGGCTATGCCTTGGACTTGTTTGTAATACTGACAATTGAACAGAAAGTAAAGATTTGTTAAAATAATGTCCAACAAATTACAATAGAAATTAATGACAGTGGTGTTATAATCAGTAAATCTGTTTAAATACTCTCTGACATATTCAATGCCCAATTCCTGGGATATACAAGTGTATAAAGATACTACATCTAAAGTGAATATTATGTGTTTTTAGGATCAAACACTACTCTGTCATTGAACTGCCTCATACTTTCTAAAAAAACTCCATGAGTCTTTTGGAAAGACTCCATTTGATGGACAAATGGTTGTAAAAAGGTGTCTACCATAATAGATATACCTTTTGTGACATTGTTAGGGGCTGATATAATAGGCCTGAAGGGAGGATCGACTTGACTCTTATTTGTTTTGGGTATGCCAAATAAGACACCTACTCTGGGATTCACAATTCATCCAAGCCAGTAGGATGACCAGTGATGATCATTCTCTGGCGGATGAATTTCTTTTGATTAAGAAACTTTTCATGGAAAGAGGCCATGATGAAAAATTACTGGATGAACAGATACAATATGTATTGGATAGAGGAGAGGACAGGTATCCAGCTATAATTAAGAAAGCAATTGTTCTTGTCCCAAACAATAGTTTCTGATCTTTGAGCTTTGGGATGCCTATGACAACTGATGGGGCAATTATTAAAAATGTGATTTTTAGAAACTGGAGAATCATGGAAGGCAACCATGACCTAATAAAAAGTGTGGGCACTAAACCTAGGTTTGTGTATAGGAATGATTTCAATTTAAAAACTTTATTAGAAAAAGGAAAAGATTATTTTGTTCTCGACACTAAAAGTATTAGTAATGCACATGGCATGCATAAATGCCATGTATGCAGTATGTGTAGGTACATTCTAGAAGGGCCATTTATAGATTTACAACATCTCCCCTACACTATACCGGTTACTGGTCATTTTTCTTGTAAAAGCTTAGGAGCAGTTTACTTTGCAGTTTGTAGTACATGCCAAATATTTTAGGTTGGGATGACCTCTAGGCTCTTATATATTAGAATTAGAGAACATGTAAATAGTATCAGGAACAAAGACAGTAAGAATGCCTTGTACAGGCACAGCATTGAATGTAGATGTTTCAAAAAATTGTATTTTCTGTTTTGGAACAGGGTCAATTAAGTTTAAGAGTGGGAAATTTTAAA
This sequence comes from Protopterus annectens, assembly GCF_019279795.1. NCBI lineage: Eukaryota > Metazoa > Chordata > Ceratodontiformes > Protopteridae > Protopterus > Protopterus annectens. The sequence continues at coordinate 1,486,882,004 of NC_056729.1, read as the reverse complement.
AACTATCTGGAACAAAGAGAAACTAAATGGCAGATTAAGTTAAGAGCAGATGTGCCCCCAGGCTTAAATGATGCTATCAATATTAAATGTTTTTTAAAGGAACGTAGGGCATATGCCAAAGTTGTTAAATAAGCAAGTGTATATGCATCTTGTTTCTTATATGTATTGCTTTTCTTTCTAAATCCATTTGATTGGATAATTGTTTTATTGATGTGATGTAATTATTATAATTGATGTCTTGAGTATTTATATGGCTTAGAACTTATGAAGTTTGTATTTCTGATGAAATCTGGTTTGACAAAAGCTGTGATTAAATAGATTCTATGCTAAAAGTGCTGATTCTTTTTTGTTTTTCAGTCTAGCAGTGGTTTATTTTTTTTAGTAGATAATTTAAGTGTCTATGTCCCACATAGAACAAAAAACACTAGGCCAAGCAGATTTCTTAAAACAGAAGATAAAAAGGAGGGGTAAAACAGAAAACAGCTCTATTACAGATAAATAATATAGGTTTACTTTTCTCCCTCAACAGGGAATCTCCAGCAGTGCTTTAGTTTCTGCAAGCTTAAAATCTTTTCAGCAAAAGGAAATCATTGTTCTTTTGTATTCGGCATTCATCAGACCTGTCATTGAGTACATTGCCCCCTTTGGTATGTACCCAACCAGGCGTATCCAACAATTGGAATGCCCACAGAGGTTCCTCACTAAAAGAATACAGGGCATAAGTAACATGTCCTATGCAGACCGCCTCAAGTCCCTATCCCTGTATTCTGTCTCCTATAGGCTGTTGAGAGGAGATCTATGCTTGGCATACAAGCCATTGTCAAACCCCACTCTGATGGGCCTCCTGTATGTCTACAAAACAAACAGCACCAGAATTACCTATTCTAATGACTTAAACCTTGCCTATGATATAAATAGGACCTGCTGGAGAAACAGGTATGTATCCCAGAGACTACCCCTTCACTGGAGCAGGCTCCCCATTCATATCAAGCAGAGTTTCTCCCTAACCCAATTCAAGTGTAACTTGGACAATTGGATGAAGAACAGGAAATTCATCCCAGGTTTGACACCTATGTCTGTAATGGAAACAGATAGCCTGTAAATTGATGTTCTTCATCTCACATTGCTGCAGTCCTTACACTTGGGTAGTCCGCTGTCCTCGGTCGGCCCGAATATCAAAGTATTAGGCTGACGTCGGTCAAGGCGCTTAAGACTGACATCAGGACGTCAGGGTACAAATGCGCATGACCGACGTCATATCCTCAGTCTTTTTTGCCGCGTGGTCCGATGCAGAAGCAGCGTTGCAAGTGCCGTTCGGCGTTCTGAAATTTTTCGAATTCGGAGTTTCAGACCGAGTTGGCTAAGTACCCCGTTGGGGAATATTTTAGTTTTTTCTTGCCTCAGTGGTTTACCGGATGTCAGAAAAAGTGAATAACTGTATTTCTTGTGGGAAACAGATACCGCATAGAGATTATCATACTTTGTGTATTCCTTGTTTGGGGCCTGAGCACGACGTTGTTGGGTGTCGCTTTTGTGCTAGGTTCAATAAGCGCACTATTAAGCGAAGGTTAGATTGTGCCAGGTTGGTCTTTGGGAAGCGGTGCAATTATAACATGCCGTCGGATGCTCCGACGCCCGCTTCTTCAAGAAGCGCAAAGACAAGGCAGCTAAGCCCGGCAAGAAGAGTCGTCCGTGCGGATGCCGGTTCTTTAGAGCGTCAGTGGAACCGGTGGTTCCGCCGGAGGCTTCTCTGGAGTCCCAGGGGGAGACTTTGTTATTGCAGGATGTGGCCTCTCAGGAGGCAGGTCAGGCTGAAGGGGCTTCTCAGGTTACTGTACCCCCTCCCTTCCTAGGGTGGTTAGGCCCTCTCCTTCTGTTTCTAAGGCTTCTCCCAGAGGCAGGCCAGGTTTAGCTTCTGTTGGTGTCACTCCTAGTTCTTCAGGATCTGTGCCCAAGAAGCACATGCTTAAAATGGCAGAAGATTTAATTACTTTGATTAGAGGTTCTTTGCCCCCCCCAGATAAGAGGCCTAGGGTGGAACCAGAGTTGGGGAGTTTTGAGCAGGCTTCAGATGTTTCAGAGTCTTCGGCTGAAGACTTGCAGGAGTACTCTCCTTATTCTGATTCTGATGCAGATGATTCCACTCCTTCTGCTTCTCCTCCAGAGGATTTTTCTTTTTCAGAAACTCTTCATTCCATGAGGGAACATTTTAAGTGGGAAGGTCAGGACTTCTCTGATTCCAGGAAAAGGCTTAGGGAATTTTTGCTTTTGCCCCAGCATAGGCCTTTGGCTATACCTCCTGTTCTGGATGTTGTGGAAGATGTGTTTGCGGAGGCTTCACTTAATCCTGATTCTTTGCCTCCTGCTCCTGTTAAACCGGATAGGCATTATAGGGTGCCTGAGGCTCATAAATATCTTTATAAGAGTCCTAGGGCAGACCCAGAAACTGTTAGTCAGGGACCTAAGGGTGTCAAGGCCTCTGTTGTAAAAAATCCGGTTCCTCCAGATAAAGAGGCCAGAGCTTTGGATAGATGGGGAAAGAAAGTCTATACTTCTTCCACCTTAGCTATGAGGGCTTTGAATTGCCAGTTTCACATGTTGAAATATCAAAACTATCTTCTTTCTCAACTGAAGTCTAAGGTGGATGCTCTGGCGGAAGGCATTGAGTGTAAGGAATTACAAGATTTGGTACATGTCTCTGAACAGGTGGGTAAGCATTCTTTACAATGTGGTTTTGATGCTATACAGGCCTCGTCTAGGGTGGCTGCCACTGGGTCAGTTCTTCGCAGGCACACCTGGCTGAGGGATCAGAATTTATCTGAACATGTTAAGACAAGGATTTTGGATGCTCCTTTACAGTCTGATGTGTTGTTTGGTTCACCTGTGGAGTCAGTCTTGAAGAAAATGGAAGACAAGGCTAAGTCTATGCAGACTGTTAAAGATTTTTTGCAAGTCCAGCCTCCGAAGTTTAGTAGGAATTGGCACTCTAGGTCTTATATAAGCTCACCCCACTCTTCAGTAGCATCCTTGCAAATTAATATTCACAAAAGCCTTTGAATTATAGGAGCTTACTTTCTCCAGGAAATAACAATTACTGTTGAAAAACTTCTCTATTGGGTATCAAGCACCATCTCACTTGAGGCAGGAAACCTAAATATAGATTGGCAAGCTATTGAAAATAATAGTCCTTCTGATGTCATTAATCTATATGGTTTACTCTGCTTATTTTACCCTCCCCCCACAAGGTACAACAAAACCTCTTGTAGAGAGTCTCTACCTTATATTGGATTCTCTCTACTGCCTCAGACAAAATCCACACAACAGGTACCTTACCTGATACCTTAAGTGATCGGCTACCCATCTTCACAATAATAGTAATTACAAATCATTATTAGAAAAGGACAAAGTAAAGTAGGAGTTGAGACTGAATATCTCAGAGGCCCAATGTTAAACCTTAGCATATTCACAAGGTGTGTACCTATTGAATGGAGAACAGCCGTACTGGGGATGTCCTACACAGCAGCAGCCCCTCTATGGATCTGGGTAATTATGCGGCTGGGGTGCTGAAAAGTTCTAAGCCCAACTAACTTTCTAAATTCTGAGAGTTCTTTTGTCCCTGTAGCTGAAAAGAGGGTTTATTTCATCTTGTAAAGTGCCAATTTACAGAATCATAATGCTGTGTTTTGAGGTTTCAGATCATTGATTGAACCATGTCAGCGAAAAGTATAGAACTCTGAACCATCATGAAGTTCCTATTCGTACAGAAGAAAACTCCAAAGGAAATCCATGAATGTACGTTGTAAACACTGAGTGAAAAGTGCCCATCTTACTCAACTGTGAAGAAGTGGTGTGCAAACGTTCATCAAAGAGATCTGTAGACCAAAGATGCAGCAAAGTCTGGGAAGCCTCAAAGGATGTCAGCTCCTGAAATTGTTGAAAATGTCCATGACCTAATTTTGGCAGATCGGTGAATACTGGCTAAAACAATTGCTAAGACACTACAGATATCTAGGGAATGTGTTGGGTTTATAATCCATGAGCAGACTGGTATTCAGAAGCTGTCAGCCAAGTGGGTACCCAAATGTTTTAATGCCAATGAGAAAAGATTTAGAGCAGACACTTCCAAGTTGCCTTTGTGGCATTTTCATCGAGCTGGTGCCATCTTTTTGGAACGACTAGTTACTGTTGATGAAACATGGTTACACCACTATGATCCTGAGACAAAACAACAGTCCATGCAATGGCAGCACTCAGGTTCACCAAGACCAGAGAAGTTGAAGACCCAAAAGTCAGCATTTGGGATCAGGAAGATGTTTTAATGACTATTTTCCAAGGGGCCAAACAGTTAATGCAGAATACTACTGTAATTTGCTGTGCTAATTAAAGGAGGCAATGAAAGAAAACAGGAGAGGGAAGCTGCAGAAAGGAGTTCTCTTTTTCCAAGACAATGCAACTGTTCACAAGGCTGGCAGAAAGATGGATGTTTTGACAATGTTGGAGTTTGAGTGTGTAGACCATTCACACTACTCACCAGATCTTGCTCCATCTATTTCCTGTTTCTAAACCCTAAAAAGAGTTTGAAAGGGCGGCAATTTTCAAGTGATTCAGAGGTGATTGCAGCAGCGAAGCAGTATTTCAGTGACCAGGCTTCAGACCTTTTTTTTGCTGGGGTTACAGAAACTTCAGACATGATGTGCCAAATGTGTTGAGCTTCGGGGTGAATTTGTTGAATAAGTTGTAAGTTTCATGGTTCCACGTCATTCTCTTCTATGTTGTGCTTAGAACTTTTCAGTACCTTCTCGTGCTTGCCCACCAGCATGACCAGTCCTGTACACAAAGCCATGGAATGTTTATTTATTTATTTTGCATTTGTTAACCGGGTTGGTCCAGCTGGGTAAGAATATACCCTTTTTCAGTGAAGACCCGAGGGAAAAAGCCCCAAAGACACATACAAATACATACAAATAGAGACAAATTAATAATATTAAAGAGCAAAACAATCTTATGGATACATTGGATAAGAAGAACATAATGTACTCAATGGAATAGTACATAGCTGTATATACAAAAAGTGTAGTAATAGTTTGTAACAGGAGGAACAACAATAATAAATCCACCAGGTAAGCAGGAAGGAAGTTAAGGTTGTAGGTAATATAATTAAAAGAAACAAGGTATAATTAGATTAGTGGCTAGAAGAAGAAACGTGTAAGTGCAGGGGCTTCAGAATTGAGGGAAAGTAGAGTGAGAGTAAAAAGTAGAGAGGGGTGACTACACAAGGGACTGTAGGTCAGAAGAGGGAATGGTGCAAAAGAAGATAGTAGTAGAGGAGGGATGTAGTGAACTAGAGGGAGGGTACAGAAAGAAGAGCAGTTGGATAAAGTAAGTTATAGAAAGAGGAAAAAGGTCTTATAGATCAGACTTAGTGGTGAAGTGGGTATGTGGAGAGGGAGGATTAAGTAAGATGATAACAGGTTCAATAAAGGGTTGTTATGGAGGTACACTATCAGGTCATGTTTGAAGTTAGGAAGGGAGGTATGGCTTCTAATATGGAGAGGAAGATTGTTCCAGTTAAAGGAGATGGAGTGTTTAATAGAGTATTTTACCTATGTTCTTGTTGGGTTTATAGACTTGTAGTAAGACTTTATCAGAGCTGCTCAGGGATTGAGGAGGGGTGTTCCAGGATATCAGATTGGACAGAGATGGACATCAGAGTTTGAATTAAGAATTCTGAAAGCTTGGATCAGCTGACATTTGGTCAGAAGGTGTGGGAATTCGAGCCAATGTCATTTTATGAGCAGTGATGGGGATTTATAGGGGCTGCTGGTGACAAATCTAGCAGTGTTGTTATAGGTTTGGTCTAGTTTTGCCAGCAGGTTATTTTGTAGATTGGAAACTAGAGGGGAGCCATAGAGGAGGGCAGGGAGGAGATAGGATTGGGCTAGCAGTAGTTTTGATTTGGGGGTCAGGAATTTGCTGTTTCTGTATAGCATGCCCAGTTTTTAGTGTGTTTTCTTTATAGAATGAAGTATGTGGAGGTCTAGTTTGAGCTGGTTGTCTATGATGACACCTAGGAGTTTACTGTGCAAGTCTGGTGTTATGGTGCCATTTAGAGATGATGTGAGAAAGGTGGATTTGTGATGGGCTAGAGATTTAGGTAGGAATAGTAAGAGCTTAGTTTTAGAGGGGTTCAGGATAAGTTGATTATTGGAGAGACACTTCTCAACAGAGTGAAATGAAGATTGGGTGATATGGTGGAGGTTATTGATAGAGTCAGAAATGGAGATCAGAGTTGAATCATCTGCATACTGTATGATAGAGGAGATGTTGCTAGAAGTGTGTAGGTCATTGGTGAAGAGGTTGAAAAGGAGAGGGCCAAGAATTGAACCTTGGGGAACACCGGTCTGAACTGGCAGAAAGGGTGAGAAGGAATTTTGCCATTTAGCTGCTTGTAGGCGAATGGACAGGTAACTTGAGAACCAATTTAAAGTGGGGATGGAAATGTTTAGCTGAGAAAGTTTATGAAATAGAAGGTTGTGAGAGACATTATTGAAAGCCTTTGAGACATCCTTATCTCATACTGTAGCTTAGGCCAGAGACAATAATAAACTTGTGTCCTGCCTCTTTTGAGTAAGGTGGGAAAGCAGTTGAGAATGGATACACTTTTCAAGAATTTTGGAGAGGGGAGAAAGAATAGCAGTGGGATGGAAGTTAGATGGTTCTGTGGAGTTACCTCCTTTATGTAGTGTGATAGTGAAGTATTCCTTCCAAATAGAGGAAACAGTGGATTCTTGGATTGAGCGGTTGATTAGAATGGTAATAGGAAGGGCAATAGAGTTAGCAGCAAGTTTAAGGAATTGGGGAAGTAGGTTATCAGGGGCGGGAGAACAAGGTTTGAGTTTACTGAGGAGAGTTTTAATATAACTAACAGAGACAGGTTTGAGCATGAAGGGGTCTGAGAGGTTAGTGGTGTCAGAATGGGAATGTGAAAAAGGTGTGGGTCTGGTAATTGAAGTGACAGAACTGGAAGTGGAATTAGAGGTGGGGTTGGGGTTATTAGAGGTGTTAGGTACTAGTTTAGAAATGGTATCAGTAAAGTAGTGATTTAAATGGATGGTGGTATCTGAGGGAGATTGATTAAGAAAAGGGTTGTGGGTGAGCCAGGGCTAAGAAGAGTTTTTATGGTTGACCAGAACTTCTGGGGGTTAGTAGTTTGCAGAGATTGGTCAGATAAATAAATAATGTTTAGGATTTTTTCTTGGGTGTGTTTGCACAGATATTTTTATACTCCAAACACACTTTAGAGAGATTTCCCTGTGGTAGACACCAAATGCTGGAGATATGAGAGGTAACTGGGAAGATCTTTTTGAGACTGTAACAAGTTTGCTGATTTTAAAAACTCACCACAGAACACTTTGTCAGAAATATTTGGAGAACAAATGGCTATAACTAAGAAAAAAATATCTGTATGCAAAACATAAGGGCTTAAAACTGTTATTGGTATGTAAGGTTTGGCTTAAGATCTTCACAGATCCGTTTAGTAAGTAACTATGAACCTATCAGATAATTATTTTCAGCTGAGATACAGAATCTGAATTACGTAGACACAATAAGGCCTTAATAAGTTTAATGCTATTAGTTGCCAAAAAAGAAATTGGTAGAAAATGGAAATCAAAATCTAAACCAACTGCAACTGAAGTAATAAATATTGTAAAGGAGGTAAAGAACTGGAGATAGGATCTTTAGAAAATGGAAGGAGCAAATTACATAGAAATCAATGGCATTTGTGGGAACATTTCTTACAGATGATCAGTATATGTATATGACAATTGTTAAACAGAAAGCATGCATGTATAGTGCATGAAAACAGAGATGTCACTGTGGTCTGTTTTCTTTTCTATTAACATGCATATACCGCTGTCATTTCATTTGTGATTTAATAAAAGATGTAAAAAAAAAAAAAACTTAATGTAAACCTCTACATTGTCCATTGGTTTGCAAATTGGCTATCCAAAAGGTACTAAGTAGCAAAAGTTGTTGATACTCTGTCTGAATGCAAAGTTGAAAACCATGGTGGTCCCACAGGGATCAGTTCTGGACCCTCTCCTGTTTGGTACTTATTTTGCAGGAATCCAAGCCAGTATCCCAGAAATTTGGTTGAGCACGTTTGTTGATGATTGCAAGCTGGGCACTATTATCCACTCATTCCACTGATACTAAGCAGCTCCTGCAAGGAATAGAATATGCACATACCTGATGTACCAAAAATGGTCTCAAGCTAAATGAAAAAAAAGTGAAAAATATTGTTGTGCAGAAAATATTCTCCCACCTTGTACGTTCTAACCGGTCCTCCTTTTTAGAGCAACATGATTATAGGAGACCTGGTTGAACATCAGCTCTTTCTCATTCACTCATCATGTTTCCACCATACTCCATAACTCCTTCCATCTAGCACCGTTAATGTCCAAGGGAATGTTGTCAAGATCCAAAGTCATCATATGCCTCTGTACGCTTTCTTTGGACATCAGCATCGAATACAGTGCCATCTTTGGTATCTACAAATACAAACATACCTCTCAACTGGAAAGGCCCCAACACTTTCTAAGAAATTTAAAGGCCTTAAATTCTTTAGCTATCCTGATATATTAGCAGGACTATTTTTATACTTGGCTGCTGTGAAGTGCCCCATGTCTTGCTTTTCAAATCATGGAAGACCCAGTAATATCTGACCTATTGTTTCTTCACAAAACAAGTGGTTCTACAGACACCTGAACTAGGGACCTAAGTCTACACGTGATGGAACTCCTGATGAAAAACCTGAAACGGCTTGGTTGGTAGAGTGTTATACTGAAGAGCAAGAGGTCCTCTGTTCAGTTTTAGGTTTCAGCAGATAAGTCTTTCAGTCATGTAATTAGCAGAGTTGAATAAGACAATGAGCTATTAATGAGCTTCTTCCTGCAGTCCAAGGTTTGATTCCGTTAGCCTGCATTTGCTTACTCTGTGACTGTGAGTAGGTCACTTAACCAAACATTGCTCAGGCATAATTGGGAAATTAGGCTAGGCTTCTCAGTGGCCTCCTTAGGCCAGACAATTACCTATGAGCTGTTGTTACACTAAACAGATAAACAAGACTCACAGAAGCGATAGTCTTCTAAATCAGTGTTCCCAGTCTTTGGAATAAGTTACCAGTCCAAGTCAAACAAAGTGGTATTTTGGCTACCTTTAAGGCTAGACTTGATGATTGGAAGGGTAGATAAAAAATTACACCAGAGTTATGTACGACTCTGCTTGACTTGGGAGGAGTGTGATATATTCATCATCATCAGCATCAGCAACATCAATCCCTCTTTTCCCCATTTTCTACATGGGGTCGGGGTGTCATGTTAACTGTTGCCATCTCTCTCATGATTCAATGCCACAGTCATGCCTTCTTCAACACTTATGCCTGACTGCCACAGATCTTCTCTCACACAATCCACCTATTTTCTGGATGCCATTGTTTCCTCTTGCCTTCTTCCTGTCGGTCCCAAATCTTCTTCACCAGATTGTCTTTTGCTTTTCTGCATGTGTGCCCAAACCATTGTAATCTATTCTCTTTGATCTTTTTTGCAATTGGAGCTACTTTGGCTTCTGCTCTGATGTCTTCATTTCTTTGTCTGTCCCACAGTGTGTATCCTACCTCCCGTCTGAGGCACTTCATTTCCACCACCTCTAGCTTCTTCATCTGAATTGCCTTTACTGTCAAGTTTTCTGTACCTTACAGTACTACTGGTTACACCGCTGTTTTGTACATCTTACTTTTCAACTTCTTTGACATTCTTCTGTCATACACTACATCTGACACTCTATGTCAGTTGGCTGCAGCCCCTCTGATTCTAGCTTTGACCTCTTCATTCAGACTTCCCTTTTCCTCAACCACCCCTCCAAGTTACCTGAAGCTGTTAACCTGTTTCACTGTCTTCCCTTCTATCTCAGTTATCATCTCTTCTGATTTCCCCAATTTGCTGCCATTACCACTGTCTTATGTGTAGTCACTTTCAACCCATGTGCCTTCGGTTTTGCATTCCATTACCCTATCCTTTGCTGAAGTTCTTGCTCAGAGTCTGGCTGTAATGCCATATCATCTGCATACAGCAGCTTTGTTGATCTGTCCCCTCCAACCTGTTTGCTAATGTAGTCCATCACCAGTATGAATAGCAGTGGGCTCAGAGCTGAACCCTGATGCACACCCACTCCCACTGGGAACCCCTCTATGAGGCTGAACACTGTTCGTATTTGAGTCATTGGGTAATTGTACATGGCTTGCACTAATTCTACCAATGTTTCTGGTACTCCAAACCACTGCAGGACTGTCCAAATCAGCTTTCTTGGGATCCTGTCATATGCTTTCACCAAGTCTAGGAATGCCCAATCGGACTCTTTCTTTATCTCTAGCTCCTTCTCGAGTATCTATCTCCTTGCAAACATTGGGTTAGTTGTGCTCCTTCCTGGTCTGAATCTGAGCTGTGCTCATCTCCCATCTTACTTTATAGTACTCTGCATATCCGTTTTTCAATAACCCTCTGCAGAACTTTCATGCAGTGTGACAGGAGTCTGATACCTCTGTACTGCTCACATTTGTGGATGTCCTGTTTATTCTTGTACACTGACATGAGTTTGCTTATTCTTCAGTCATCTGAGATATGTATTTTTCCCCACACTCCTCACACTGCTATGAGTACCCTCAGGAGATATTTCTCCCCTGTCTCACCCAACATCTTTATCTCCTCTGCTGTGACCTCATCTGAGCCTACTGCTTTCTCTGACTTCATTTTCCTTAGTCATGTTCTTACTTCTTCTATGGTGGGCTCCTCCTCATCTCTCATCATAGGCTGTGTCTAGGACAGTACAGCTTCTGTTGAGTTTTTTCATTCAGAAGCTGCTTGAAGTACTGCTTTCATCTGCCTTTCATGTCCTGTGGACTGTTGAGCAAGTTGTTGCTGGCATCCCTTATAAAGGGTGTCTAGCTATCTTCATTATCTTTCTGTCTTTATCATGCAACCTAATAGAGTTTCTGTGTCACCTACTGAGTCACTTTCCAGAAGTTGATAGAGTGCCTCCAATGCCCTGTTCTTTGCTATTGCAACTATTTTCTTAGCCTGGTCTGTCTTTTCTATCTCCCACTTTTTCCTTCACTCCTTTCTTTTGATGACTTCCTGGACTTCTGCATTCTACCACCAGCTTTTCTTATGCACCTTATTTCCATACCTGGTTCAGCCACATATCTGTTCTCCAGTCCTCAGACATGCTGTTTGGAGGCGCTCCCATTCTTCTTCAACTCATCCATTTCCTCTTGTTCTTGGGGTGCTAGAGCCCTGACTAATTACTTGAACTGTTGTACTTTCTCCCCATTCATCTTCCAGATTTTCGGCTTGGTCTGTGTTGACCTTTGAGTCTTCTCTGACCTCTGCTTACAGCTGATTGTGGCAACCAGTGCTTTATGCTGTGGGCTGACTGTTTCAGTGGGGATGACTTTGCAATCACTGATTTTACCCCAGTGCCCTTTCCTTACTAAGAGGAAGTTTACCTGAATTGCTTGTTGGCCGCTGTTTTATGTAATCTTGTGACTGTCTCTCTTTCTGAACCACGTTTTGGCTGGTATCAAGCCATTTGCCAGACAGAAGTCTAGAATGGCCTCTCATTTTGAAAGACTCAAATAGGGAGGCAAGAACTTTTAAATGTGTCTACTTAAATGTTTATAGGGCTATGCCTTTTATGGTCCTCAGGATCATTTGCCTAACATTGTTCCAGTGTTCCTATGAGCCCAGTGGCCTTTCTGTTTAGGAGGGAAGAGCAGGGTGCATGTACTGGAGTGCACACATTGTATTGTTTTTCCTGGTACAGACAGGAGAAATATGCACGACTGCCTCTTCTGTGAAGAAGGGGGTGTTTACACTCTGTGCTAGCAAAGGTGAGCAGCAGTCCAGTACCACAGCTTACTGCATGCCCATCCACATGATTGCCTAATGGGTATGCATGGAGAATTAAGGCTAAAATCCCAAGCCACCACAAATAATGGTACTACTTCCAGTATTTGTCACCCCAGCAGGAAGAAATGTGTTGAGGGGCACTTTCTTGGAAGGGGAACAAATGAATATATAGCATGACATAGAGAGGAAGGGGGAATAGTTGATGGCCAGAATTTGGACAGTGGCCAAAAAAAAAAAAAGAGGGTAGGGAGTGATGAATTGTAGCAGGGTGGTTATCCACTAATTGTTTTTCATTGCATTTTTAATTAATTTCTGTTTCTTTAATTTCCTGCTTCTAAAATAGTACACTTCCATTTATTTTTGTGTTCCTAGCTACTTTCTTTTTTTCATTTATTTGTGTCACATTTGAAATGCCTTACTTATGACGATTTCTTTACTGGGAATACGTATGGAAAAGTATAAGAAAAAATGAAAGCTTTCTTTTCTAACAAGTGGTAGAACTCTTATATAGAGTACTGTGTATAGTTCTGAAGACTGGTTCTGCTAAGACATTTGGTGGGATTCAGAAAGAATGTTAATCAAACCTGAAATGATACCGAATGGCTGTCCACTTCCATGTGGGTTCATACAAGAAAGAAAATCTCTACCTATAGCAAGGTTGGGAAAACTCTGGAGTTGTACTTAGAGCCGCAATTGAGGAGTCCTTTCTATGTTTTGGGGCACAGGTCAGAAAGTTGTAAGAGTTTCCTTTTCTCAGAAAAATAAAAACAAAAAAAAAAATGAAAAGCTGATTCCAGTCACCAGGATGAAAAAAATATCTGTTAAGTAAAACGTTTAACACAAGCATACAAAGCTTTTGCCAGTAGCTTCTTCAGGTGTAAAAACAACAAAATCTTCTGGAATCACTTGTAAATGCATTAAAAAAATCACATGTTTAAAACTTAGGATGTTCATTGGTCAACAAGTTACAGAGTCAGAAACATATGCTACATTTCTTTAAAGTGGATTTTAAAGTATTCAGACCATTCAAACCAAGTATCATATTGGCTCCTAATATATTTATCCACTTATATTCCACATTCTCTGTTTTTGGTATAAACTTAAAATAAATGCATTGTATCCCTCTCAGAAATATGTTTAAAAAGTACATTTGTTTGAATATTTCTCCTGATTTCAGAAAGATGATCACAAATATGTTCCTTTAGTTCATGGTCTGTTTTAGCTACATAAAAGGATGTGCATGCTTGACATTGGGCTTTGTATATCAAATGTTCTGAGTCATAATTCACATAACTATTGATCTGAAGTAGGAAGACTTCATTCGTCTGCAACCTGTGGGTATCAGATCCGACCTCGGATCCGAGCCGGCAATTCAAAAGCTTAGGCTCCGAGCTCCTAGCTCCTCCCTCTTACCCATAACCCCTTGCCACGCCCTGACTGACCTCAGATTTCGTTTGCCGCTTTTCAAGAAGCAACGGAATTCTTGAGCTCCTGGCGTGGTTTTTTGAGATAAGTGGTTTTCTGACAGGAAAATTGTTAAAATTCTCAGTTTTTGTTTAAAAATAGTTAGTGTTGTGTGTGATTAAGGCTTTCCCTCCCTCTTTAGTTAAATTTCTCGGGTTTTTCGTAGTTTTGTGTGTGTCTGTGTGTGTTTAGGCCTTAGGTGTCATGTCTGAAGCCCCTAAGGCTGTCTTTTCGAAATGTACCGAGTGTGGCCATAAGCTGTCCCCAGCAGATGGCCACACTCGGTCATCTTGGGCGCTGAACACCTGTCTTCTGGTTGTACCATTTGTGCAGGGTTCAACCCCCGGGCTTTAAGGGAACGGAGGTCGAAGTTAGTGCTGGCGGGTCTTTTACCCCAGATACTGCTTCGCCTCTGCCCTCCAGTCAGCAACTTGTTGCTGTCAGTTCTCCCCCTCCGGCTGGGACTCAACCTCCCTTAAAAATGCCGGAGGGGAAGGATTCTAGTAGGGAGAGACAGAAGGAGAGGCACAGGAGAAGCACCACAAGAGGAGCGCCGAACCTTCCAGCTCGGCTCCTCCATCTAAGCGGGCTTCCCCTGTGCCTTCTAGCTTTCCTCCTCCTCGGCTCCACTCCCCTCAGTTCTCTCCTGGACCCGAGGAGGAGGAGGCTAGCCCTTCCAGGAGGTCTCCGAGGCGGTTCTCTAGGTCCGCTACGGTGGCCTCCTCTAGATCGACTTTTTCGATGAGCGAAGCTGATATGGACGGATGATGAGGAAATTCATCCAGGCCCAAATGCAAATGGGAGTGCTCCTAGCCCCCAACCGGGAGGGCTTGACCCTTTTTCGCCCCGTAGCTCCTTCTCCGACCCATACCACGGGTTCGGAGCTTTCGCGCCGTGCAGATTTGGATCCGGGGTGGGTCGGATCCGATTGGTCGGCGCACCTCGGATCCGTCCCATCCCTTGAGTGCTTGGTGCCGGACCCGACCTCGGAGCCGAGGCCGAGCCTCGGATCCGAGGGAGCTGGTGTGTCTTCGGCTCCGTCCAGGTCGGAGCACACTGGTCTCGGATCCGGCGGTTTCGCTCCGACTCCGATCCGTCGTCGGATCCGAGTGGGGTCGGCTCTCGGGGCTTAGAGAAGCTGGCTCCCCTCGGCTTTCAACGTTATGGAAAGGGCACTGTCGAGGACATCCGGACCCCGGTCCCTGCCACGGCTCCATCCCGCACTCCATTGCAGTTGGGCCAGGCCCCACCAGCCGGTCCCAGGGACAGCCCGCCTCGATGTCCCAAGTGGTTCCCTTGGAACATCCATCTGCTGAAGAGTACTCCTCGGACAGCCCCGATGAAGTACCTCGGAAGCGCAAGTGCAAGAGGAGGCACATGGACTCCCCTGAGTCCGTCACTGAAGACACGGACTTGGATGAAGGGAAGGCTCCCTAGGTCACCCCTGAGGACGTCTCATTTGGAGACATCATGGAGATGTTAAGGATCAGGGGGGGGTGGTCTGCCCCCAAGGCTTCTTCGGACGAGTCTGTGTTCTTGGAGGCATTCGAGGCGGGCCCTTCTACCTCTTGGGTGTCCCCTCCTGCTGACCCCTGGTAGATCTTATATCTATCAGGCGTGGAAGGATCCGGACACCATTGAGCCTATCCCAAAACGCCCGGACCGCATTCTTTCTCCTCCATCAGACCGCACCCACTGGAGTAAGGGTCCCCCAGTAGATGCCATGATGATGGCTGCAGCCACGAAGAGGGAATTGGCACAGGAGAGTCCCTCCGTCCATCCTCCGGGCAAGGAGTCCCGTTCGATGGATCGAATTGGGAAGCGAGTGTTTAGTTCAGCGACCTTCTCCTTGAGAGCTGAACTACATGGCATGTCATTAGGATGCAGCGAGATCTGATTAAAGAGTACGCTGCATCTCCCCGGAGTCCATCTCGGGTGAGGATAAGCAGGTTTATTCCACCCGAATGGCCACTCTCAGATCTGTATCCAATACATCTATGCGGCTGCTGTCTCATGCTACTGAGGGAGCCGCTAGAGCCAGCGGAGCAGGCCTTGTCATGAGGCGACAGGCCTGGCTCCGCCATTGTGATTTTGCTGAGCCCTTTAAGGCGACCTTCGAATGCCCCTTTCGATGGTTCTGCCTTATTTGGCAAGACTGTTCGCGAGACACTTGTCCAGAGCGAAAAGGACGGGAAGACGCTGTCTGCCGTCGGAGTCCGCTTCTCAGCTCCCCAGAGGTCCTTCTCTAAGAACCAAAAGGGACAGAAGAAGATGTGGTTCCGAAGTCGCAGCAGTCCCAACCTGCTCCGGATAACCAGTCCTTCCGTGGTAGAGGAGGACAGGGAGGTCGTCGTGCCAGAGGCAGGGGGGCTCCTGGCAATTTTGGGTCCAGAGAACCTTCTCTGAGAGACCCGCGCACCAGCCCAGAAGGGTTGCCCGGCTGTCCGTCTCTGGAGGCAGTCGGGCGGTTTCGATGCACCTGACTTCTTGGGAGTCCATAACAACAGACAGTTGGGTGCTTCACTCATATCCAGAGGATATTCAATACCCGAATCAAGATCCCCAAATCTCGCAGCCTCCCAGATGTTCCACCCGATCAAAGGAGGCGGCAGCTCTCAATCGAGCAGCTGCTAGGAAAAAGAGCCATCCAGCGTCCCCAGATCAAGCGGATTAGGGTTTTACTCCAGGTTCTTTTGGTGCCAAAGAAGACGGGGACTTAAGACCAATTTTAGACCTTTCCCTGTTGAACCTGTCAGTAACCAAGCAAAGTTCCGGATGGTCACCCTGCAATCTATACTCCCCCTGTTGAGGGAGAACGACTGGATGTGTTCCATAGACCTCAAGGATGCGTACTACCACATTCGGATGGACAGACGATCCAGGAGGTTCCTTCGCTTCGGCTGGGAGCCAGTCACTATCAGTTCAGGGTCCTCCCTTTGGTCTCACCTCAGCCCGAGGGTGTTTACCAAGGTGTTAGCGGTGGTAGCGGCCCACCTGAGGCTCCAGGGATTACAGGTCTTTCCGTACCTGGACGACTGGCTCCTGACGGCATCATCAAGGCATCTTCTGTGCTCAGCCAGGGATTACTTCCTTCAACTAGCACCAAGGCTGGGCATAACGATCAACTGGGAGAAATCTTTCCTGAATCCAACTCAAATTATAGATTTCATAGGAGGAAGACTAGACACCAGATCAATGCGAGCCTTCCTCACCCCAGACCGTATCGTCAGCCTGAGGTGTCATGTGACAGCAATCCTTCAACCGTCACCAACTGCAGCTTCGGTCCTGAGGGCCCTAGGTTCTATGGCGGCAGCTATCCCGCTTCTACTTCATGCTCGCCTACGCATGCGGGTTCTTCAATGGACCCTTCAAGTTCAGTGGTCTCCTCTTTGTTCGTCTCTAAACGCTCCGATTGCGGTCAGCAGAGCGTGCAGGGACTCCCTTCTGTGGTGGCTTCTTTCTCCGGAGCCCATAGCAGGAAGACCCTTTTGCGCTGCATTTCCCCGAGCCACAGTGACCACGGACGCTTCTTGCCTCGGGTGGGGGGGGCATTCTGCGGGAAAGATTGTCCAAGGCACGTGGAATCCCACAGAGACATCATTGCATATAAATGTCCTGGAAATGAGGGCGGTGCTCCTAGCGTTGCAAGCACTTCACCACGTTCTTCCTACAGGGACTATTGCGATTCAGACAGACAACATGTCCGTAGTCTGGTATATCAACAAGCAGGGAGGAACCAGGTCTTATCCCCTTTGTCGAGAGGCCATGAGAGTTTGGGAATGGGCAATTTCCACCAAACGCTTTCTGTTAGCAACGCACATTCCGGGAAAGTCCAACATCCTTGCGGACAAGCTCAGTCGCACCATCCTTTCTCCACACGAGTGGTCCCTAAACCTTCAAGTAGCGAAGAAGATTTTTGCGTTTGGGGCAACCCTGTTGCGATCTTTTGCTTCTCCCTCAAACGCCAAATGCGACAATTTCTTCGCTCTACTTCCCCACCAGGGAGTTCGAGGATGCTCTGGTGCATGCTTGGCCTCCCGGTCTCCTTTATGCCTACCCTCCACTTCCTCTGATGCAGAGGTTTCTGCAGAAAGCCAACAGTTTGGGGAGCAGAATGATTCTCATTGCCCCATTCTGGCCTCGACAACCTTGGTTCCCCTTCGTATGGTCTCACAAAATCAATCCACCATGGATTCTGGATCCAATTTCGGATCTCATCTCTCACCCTCTGGGAATGCCAGTTCCCAACCTGCGGACCCTGAAGTTGACAGCTTGGCTGCTCCAATTCCAACCTTAATTAGGACTCCCGGTATCTCTTCACCGGTCAAAGCAATTTTGGTGGCTGCCCATAAACCTTCTACCAGACAGGTTTATCGGAGTAAATGGAAGAGGTTCTCTATATGGGCAGGGCAGAGAACGGTGGATCCTTTTTCAGCACCTATCTCTGCG
Source organism: Protopterus annectens (assembly GCF_019279795.1). NCBI lineage: Eukaryota > Metazoa > Chordata > Ceratodontiformes > Protopteridae > Protopterus > Protopterus annectens. The sequence continues at coordinate 1,486,864,125 of NC_056729.1, read as the reverse complement.
GTGCTAGAATTTCTAACAGACCTCTTTCATCAAGGGGCCAGTTCATCCACGATTAAAGTACAATTGGCGGCTATATCGCATTATCACATTGGACAGGACACAGCTCCCCTTATGACAGCGAAATTATGCAAATCCTTTCTCAAGGGAGTTTTTTTATTAAGGCCTCCAGTCAAGGAGGTTGTACCGCCTTGGGATTTGTCTTTAGTCCTGCAGGCCCTTACTGCTCCTCCCTTCGAGCCTGCAGCTTCTGCTGATTTAAAATTCCTTTCCTGGAAGACTGTCTTTCTGGTAGCTATCACTTCAGCCAGAAGGGTGTCTGAGCTTCAGGCTCTTTGTGTCAAACCGCCTTACCTTTCTTTCTTCCCTGATAGGGTGTGCCTCAGGACCAATCCATCTTTTCTTCCGAAGGTCTCTTCTGAATCCAATATTAACCAGTCAATCAATTTGCCTGTCTTTTTCCCAAGTATTCAAACAAAGGGAATACAAATTGCATTCATTGGATGTTCATAGACAATTACGTTTTATATTAACAGGACAGCTGGCCACAGGAAATCAGATCAGCTGTTCGTTTCCTTTGCTAAATTTGCTCTGGGTAAAGCAGTGTCTAAAGTCACTCTGTCTAAATGGATTGCTAATTGCATATTGCAGGCATATGACACTTCAGGCAGACCTGCTCCTAAGAGGGTTACGGCTCATTCTACTAGGGCAGTTTCTACGTCAGCCTTTAAGTCCCGTGTTTCGTTGGATGATATCTGCTGCTGCAGCTACTTGGGCCTCGCCTCATACTTTTATTTCTCATTACAAGGTGGATGTTGTTTCCAGAGGAAGAGCATCCTTTGGCTCAGCGGTGCTCCGGAACATCCTTCCATGATGGCCGCCCAAGATTCAGGTAGCTAGGGACTCTGTCCCACAGGTTGCAGACGAATGAAGTCTTCCTACTTCAGATTTAGAAGTTATGTACTCACCATAACGTTCCATCTGAGTAGGTGACTTCATTCGGATGCAACCATCCCCCCCTCCATCCCCCTGACCTTTTTAGAGAGAGTATTTATGCTGTTTTAGTATACTGTGGTCAGTATTTGAGGCAAACTCAATCTGAGGTCAGTCAGGGCGTGGCAAGGGGTTATGGGTAAGAGGGAGGAGCTAGGAGCTCGGAGCCTAAGCTTTTGAATTTCCGGCTCGGATCCGAGGTCGGATCCGATACCCACAGGTTGCATCCGAATGAAGTCACCTACTCAGATGGAACGTTATGGTGAGTACATAACTTCTAATTATAAAAATTCTTATTTGAGACTGGATGTGTAAACATATTGCTTTACAAAAACTATACTTATAACAAGGAAAAGTACCCTTTCTAGTACTGAGTCTGAGATATTCAGTATTTGCTGCTCTTTATGGCAGAGTATGTTTTTTAAATTATGTGCTCATGTCGGCAAAATTGGGTTTAATTGAAATACATTTCCTTGCTTGTTCCAATGTTTTTAATATATACCAGTGTTTAATAATCTCTTTCACAGACAGAGAGTGTCTGTTGTATTCCTGATGTTTTGTGAATCCTGTAAATGATGTACTTTATTGAAATTTTGACCAGTATCGCTACAAATTCATGCATATCTCATTCATTTAAAGTGTATCCTTGTGATATCACAAAATATTATAGTCATAGCCCCTATATTCAAAATCATGTATCACATCTGTAAGTTGATTGCAAAGTTGTCATTTTCATTATTCAAATGTGACATACACGTCATCTGACCCTTTGTAATGTTCTTAAACATATATGGAGGGTACATGCTAGTTCTATGTAAGTACATATTCTTCCTCACATCCTTTGAATGTGCTTTTGTATTTACATCACCATTACCTGATATGTATAGATGTATATTCAGAAAATCAATATTTGCACATGAAGAAGAACATTTAAATCTTGTATTCATAAATAACTCACAAAACTACTAGTGGCATTAATGCTATTGTGCCAAATCAAGAAGATGTCATCCACAAATCTTCTGTAAAACAACGTGGAAGATAAAAAGGAGTTAGTTTCATTTAGTAATAAAGTTATTCTCCCATGTTGCTAAAACCAGATAAGCATAAGTGTAACCTACAGGTGTCTCCACTGCCACACCTTGGTGTTGTAAATAAAAAAAAAATCCTGGAATAAGAACACATTATTTTCTAAAATTAATAATAGTAATTCACAGATGATGTTCTTTGTGTTTCACTGTTGCAGTCATCACACTTGGGTTATCTGCCTGCAGATAGCCCTCAGTTGCCCGGATACCAGAGACGTAATATTTCTGCATCGGTTGCTGTCACTCCAGGACTGATGTCAGGTTGTTAGGGGTATAAAAACAGGCAGCCGACGCCATTACATCAGTCTTTCTTGCCGAGGAGCCCGAAGCAGATGTTCTTCGTGTTTTACTGTTGGAGTCATTACATTTGCGTTATCTGCTTGCAGTAGACCTCAGTTGGCCTGATTAACAAAGTATTGCGTCCTGCGTCAGTTGCTGTCCCTTCTTCCTTGACATCAGGTCATCAGGGGTATAAAACATGCAGCCAACACCATTACATCAGTCTTTCTTGCCATGCGGTGCCTGAAGCAGAAGCAGTTCGCAAGTGCCATTTGGCTGACTCCTGAAATTTTAGGAGTTTTCTAGTTTCAGAACTGAAGTCTTCAACTAAAGCTAAGTACCCCTTTGGGGAAACTTTTTCTTGCTCCTTACCAATGTCAGTAAAAGTTAATAATTGCATTACCTGTGGAAAGCAAATACCTCATAAAGATTTTCACTCTTACTGTATTCCTTGCTTAGGCCCTGACCACGACGTACCTTGCTGTCGGTTTTGTGCTTTATTTAATCAGCGCACTATACATCGTCGGTATATTTTTGCCTCTAAATATTTCGGTTCTCTGTTTAATTATCCAGAAATGTCATCGGTTAGCCATCTGACTATCAGGATTTCGAAAAAATGCAAAGATAAAGACAGAGATAGGCTGCTGAGGTCCAAAACTGCCGACGATGCTTTTCCTAAGCCAGACACCAGTTTGCCGGGACTCAGTGAGGTGCTTTTGCAGCCCCTGATACCCGCAACGTCTGATTCGCAGGCCTCTACTGAGACCCTTTCAGAGTTTGGTGTGCCGCAAGATGCTTCAACTATGGAACCCGTGGATGTTTCTACCTTGGATGGGTCTGGAGCCACTGTGCAGGCACCGGCTTCTGAGGGTGTATTCAGGCCTATGGACCTGCATATTAAACCGACGCCTCCTTCTTCATTTAGGACTAAATCTCAAACCATGTCTAAAAAAACAACACCCAGGCCACATGCTCAGGCCTCTATGCCTAAAAAACAAATGATAAGAATGGCTGAAGATCTAATAAATCTAATCTGGGGAAGCCAACCTCCCCCTTCTAAGAGACCTAGGACTGAAATTGTTTATGAATCTTCTGACCAGGATTCTGATTTTTCTGATTCTTCTGATGATCTGGATTTGCCCTTATCTACTTATGAGGATTCTGATGCAGAGGACTCTATTCCCTCTGCTTCCCCTCCAGAGGATTTTTCTTTTGGTGAAACCTTGCATACTCTAAGGGAGCATTTCCACTGGGAAAGCCAGGATTTTTCTGATTCAAAAAAGAGGCTTAGGGATTCCTTACTCTTGCCTCAGCATAGGCCTTTAGCTATTCCTCCTGTACTAGACATTGTTGATGATTCTTTTTCGGAATCTAGTTTGGCACCTGATTCTTTGCCTCCTGCTCCCAGAAAAACTGACAGTTATTACAGGGTTCCTGATTCTCAAGTTCCTTTTTAAAAATCCTATTGCGGATCCAGAGACTATTTCACAGGGACCCAAGGGCATTAAGGCTTCTACTGCTAAAAATCCTACCCCTTCTGATAGAGACTCCAGGGCGCTGGATAGATGAGGTAAGAATGTTTACACTTCTGCAACCTTGGCCATTAGGGTTTTAAACTGCCAGTTTCATATGTTAACATATCAGCAACATGTTATTGGATTACTTAAACAGAACATGATGTTGATTCCTGACTGTGCGGAAAATAGAGAATTACAGGATGTAATGCATTCTGCTGAACAGGTTGGAAAACATACTTTGCAATGTGGATTTGATTCATTAGAGGCCTCTTGCAGGGCTGCTGTTACTGGGTCTGTGCTCAGAAGGCATGCTTGGCTTAAGGAGCAGTCTTTGCCTGATCATGTTAAAGCTAAATTGTTGGATGCTCCCTTAAATCAGGACCGCCTGTTTGGCAACAAGGCTGAGGAAGTTCTTAAAAAGATGGAAGATGAAGCTAAATCTATGCAAACTGTTAAAGATTTCTTACAAGTTCAGCCTCCTAGATTTAGTAGGCACTGGCCCTCTAAGAAGTGGTCCTTTCCAGCCCCTTCCAGGTCTTCTCAAGCCAAACTCAGACACAGCAGAAACCCCAGGTTTCAGTCCCAGGGGACATACAAGACTAAGAAGTGGGGGGTTTCCGCACCCAAGTCAGGGAGTAGTAAGACTCCCCCCTATGGAAACTCTCTCAATGACTTGCTTTTAAAACTTCCAAGCATCTCCCAACTGAATGCTCCTTTAGGCGGAAAGACTGGTCTGCAGGCCAAAAACTGGGAACTCATTACCCAGGACAAATGGGTTTTAAATAAATTGTCCGAAGGATACACATTTCACTTCCACACCTTACCAACACCAAGTGGGTGGCCAGATCTACCCCCAAATCAGTGGGCAGAGGCCCAAAATCAAGCATGGGAGCTATTCATCTGGTACCAGAAGAGGAAAAGGGATATGGTTTCTATTCGAGATTTTTCCTGGTACCCAGAAAAGGCAATATTTGGCATCCTATCCTGGATGTTTCTATTCTAAACACCTTTCTGGTGATTCCAAAATTCAAAATGCTGACTCTTCATCAGCTGCTTCCTATGCTAGGCAAGGATGCATGGTTGGCAACACTAGACTTAAAAGAAACATACCTGCACATCCCTATCAGGGAGTTTTGCAGCAGATACCTACGCTTCAAAGTAGGCTACATGCATCAGTTCTCTGCACCGCTCTTTGGGTTATCTACTGTGCCCAGGATATTCACAAAGTGCCTAGCTCCAGTCATTGCATTTTGCAGGCAAAGAAATATTCAAATATACCCATACCTGGACGATTGTCTAATTCAGGCAGAAAGCAAGGACATTCTTTTGAATCATCTGGCCTTTGTTCAAAGGGCACTGACTTGTTTGGGGTTCACCAAAAAATGAAAAGAAATCCCACCTGGTACCCTGTCAGCAAATTATATTCCTGGGAGCAAGTTTGAATACAACTTCCCAGATGGCTTTCCTCACACCAGAGAAATGGATTCATTTGACAACCTACTTCAAGTGGCCACAAAACCCAGCTTTCTGCAAGGCAAATACTGCAAGCCTTGGGGTTCATGGCCTCCTGCATTTTTTTAACTCCATATGCAAGACTGCATATGAGGAAACTACAATGATATCTCAAAAGCCTCTGGTGTCAACATTCACAGAATCTAGAAGCAAGGATTCCTATCATACCTTGCCTACGCCTAGAGTTCCTTTGGTGGGCAGAGGCCTGCCACCAAAACAGGGGACTACCATTCACATTACCCCCTGCCACCCAAATCTTAACAACAGACGCATCAGACTATGCATGGGGGGCTCACCTGGTAGGGAAGTGCATTCAGGGCAAATGGAACCCAAGTCAAATGCACCTGCACATAAATCAAAAGGAAATGTTAGCTGTACAGAATGTTCTGACAGCCTTCAAGGACCACATTCTTCCAGGACAACTAATGGTAAAGATGGACAACACCACTATCATGTGGTACATAAACAAGCATGGGGGTACACATTCTTACCCCCTCTGCAGACTAGCCATGGCATTGTAGAACACAGTCTCGAGCTTCCAAGTGAATCTACAAGCTCAATTCCTGCCAGGAAAACTAAATACACTGACAGATGGACTAAGCAGAAACCTCATGAACCCGTATGACTGGAAACTGGAACCAAGGATTTTCAACATGTTGACAAGCAAATGGGGAAGCCCAGCTATAGACCTGTTTGCGTCCCCCAGAACCATCAACTGGACACAATTTTGCACAAGGATTCCCCAAAAGCTAGCTTGGAAAGTGGATGCTCTATCCTTCAGCTGGAAAAAACTATCAGTTTATGCCTTTCCTTCTCTTCCTCTGCTCTCCAAGGTACTACTAAAGATCAAACAGGACAAGCCAAGGACAATTTTAATTGCACCAGACTGGCCTCGTCAACACTGGTACCCACGTTTGCACAGTGTGTCATGCTTGACTCCATGGCACCTGGCTCAGACTCCTTCCATGTTGTCTCAGCATGAGAACCAGATTCTGCACCCTCAGCTGCAAACCCTCAACCTAGCAGCCTGGCTAATTACGTAATCTCTCCTTTACCATCCCTCAGTAAATCAGTGATGGATATCATTTTAGAGGCAAGGAAGCCTAGTACTAGAAAATCTTATGTTGCAAAATGGAAAAGATTCTGTGCCTGGAATCAGTCTCAAGGAATGAATGCAGCAGTGCCCAATTTACCTCAGATTCTACAATACTTGACTGAGATGCTTCATAAGGGCTTATCTTTTTCCTCCATCAAAATTCATGCCTCAGCCATTTCAGCTCATTATAGCACAGAGCCTCCCCTCTTCTCTCACCCACTGCTCAAGCAGTTCCTCAGAGGGGCCAAAAATGTAAGGCCACCCAGGAGAGTGCCAACTCCAGCCTGGGATCTTAACTTTGTCTTGGAGAAACTCACTCTTCCTCCTTTCGAGCCAGCTGCTACTTCAGATTTAAAATTTATTTCCTGGAAAACAGCTTTCCTTTTAGCAATCACTTCTGCAAGAAGGGGATCTGAATTACAGGTCTTTATGGCAGAGGAACCTTACATCATCTTTCATGCGGACAGGGTGTCCCTCAGAACCAGTCCCTCCTTCATGCCCAAGGTGGTATCTAGTGTGGCTCTTAATCAGACTATTCATTTGCCTACCTTCTTTCCTAACCCACAGAACAAAGGGGAATGGATACTGCACTCTTTAGATGTGTACAGACTGCTTAGATTCTACTTGGACAGGACTAAACCCCAAAGGAAATCTGAACAACTGCTGGTGGCATTTGCTGCAGGGACAGAGGGGAAAGCTATTACAAAACAAACCATTTCAAAATGGATAGGCCACTGCATTCATTTCTGCTATAAGCACCATGGAAAACCTATCCCACAGGGCATCAGACCCCATTCAACCAGGGCTGCATCTACCTCTACAGCCTTTCTCAGGGGTGTCCCTACTAGGGACATCCTAGAAGCTGCTACCTGGAGTTCTGTACATACTTTCACCAAGCATTATGATTTGCCAATTTTCTCTAAATCCAGAGCTGGTTTTGCCACTGCAGTCTTGCAGGGCCTTATAGCTGGTCCTAATTCTATTTAAATTCCTCCTCCCAACCTTCGTTTTGGGAATCTACCCAAATGTAATGACTGCATCAGTGAAACACTGAGAACATAGTACAGTTGTGTGTACTTACCATAAATGTAGATGTTCGAGTGTATTCACTGTTACAGTCCTGGTTACCCTCCCTTCAGCCTCCTTTCTTCTTTTGGCTATACCTCCACTCTCACTTACTATGCTCTAAAAGCTTTTTGGTGTGTTTGCTTTTTTGTTGGAGGCATATCCTTGTATTTATAGATTTAATTGCTTCACATTAGGGGGGCACTTGACATCTGGGGCAAGAAAAACTGATGTAATGGTGTCAGCTGCATGTTTTATACCCCTGACGACCTGATGTCATGGAAGAAGGAACAGCAACTGATGCAGGACCCAAGACTTTGTTAATCAGGCCGACTGAGGGCTACTGCAAGCAGATAACCCAAATGTAATGACTGCCCTTATTGGGCGTTAAACAAGGCACAAAACCGACAGTGAGGGACGTCGTGGTCTAGAAGCAAAGGCTTCACAATATATAATTACACTGAAATGGAGATTAGTGATGTGTATTTTGAACTGTTTAGCAAAGGTACAAACTTTGTGCCAAATTTCAAGCTAGATATTGCACAAGTTTTACTAAACTTAAAGTTATATATTAGGAAGCTTAATTTGCAATTATATTTTGCTGGTCAGGGTTCATGTGCTATGATGTCTACAGACGAGAACGTATCTTTAGGGATCAAAAGAAAAAGTTGCTTCATGCCTCCCATAAACTCAGAGATCACTGGATTTGAACAGATGGTAGAATATGAGTTTAGGAAAATCTGTAGGCAAAAATCTGAGGTCAAGGATAATTTATCAGAGAATGAAAGAAAGGTTATACAAGAATTATGGTCAACACAGAAGGTTAGATGTATGAAACCAGACAAAGGGGGAGGAATGGTCATCATGAATAAAATAGACTACAGTAGTTGTATATTCAGGTTGCTTGGGGATGAAAACACATACATTAGAGCATCAGTTAATGAAACTAATAGAGCATATAGAGGAATAGACATGTTTTTATTTGATGCTTTACATCAAGGAGTTATTAATGAGGTTGAGTATAAGTTTCTTTGTGTGAAGTTTCCCACATCTTTGACTTTGGAACCTGCGGATGTCTCTACCTTGGATGGGTCCGGAGCCGCTGTGCAGGCACCAGCTTCTAAGGCAGTTCTTCACTCAACTGATGTTCAAATCAAACCGACGACTTCATTTTTAACCACAACTACAGAGTTTCTTAGACCCAGAGTACGCACTATGCCTAGAAAACCGATGACCAAAGCACATGCTCATGCTTCCATGCTACAAAAACAAATGCTTAGAATGGCTGAAGACCTTATTACGCTGATTAGGGGAAGTCAACCTTCCCCTGCAAAGAGACAAAGAACCCAGTCCCCTTCAGCTTCTACAGACCCGGAGTCCGATGACTCTGAGATTTCTGATTATGAAAACATGTCCTTATCTGCCAATGAGGATTCAGATGCAGAAGAATCCATTCCTTCTGCCTCCCCTCCAGAGGATGTTTCTTTTGGTGAAACCTTGCATACTTTAAGAGAGCATTTCCACTGGGAATGCCAAGATTATCCTCAGTCCGAAAAGAGACTCGGAGAATTTCTAGAGTTGCCTCAGCACAGGCCTTTAGATATACTCCCTGTCCTGGATGTTGATAATGTTTTTATGGAATCCAGTCTTACTCCTGACACTTTACCTCCTGCCCCTAGGAAACCAGATAGGTACTACAGAGTACCTGATACTCACAAATTCCTTTTCAAGAATCCTACTGCTGACCCAGAGATCATTTCCCAGGGGCCTAAAGGTATCAATACTACTACAGCCAAGAATCCCACCCCTTCGGACAGGGATTCCAGAGCTTTGGACAGATGGGGTGATAAGCTATATACCTCTGCAACTCTTGCTATTAGGGCATTGAATTGCCAGTTTCACATGCTGAAGTACCAGCAACATATTATGGAACTCATTAAACAAAAAGTGGCAACCTTTTCAGACTGCAGAAAATAAAGAATTACAGGAGCTTATGCACTCTGCAAGCCAAGTCAGTAAGCATACTTTGCAGTGTGGCTTTGATGCCCTAGAAGCATCTTGCCGGGCAGCAATCACTGGCTCTGTACTGAGAAGACATGCATGGCTGAAGGAGCAGACTTTGCCAGGCCATGTCAAATCAACGTTACTAGACGCTCCTTTGAATAAGGACTGTTTGGCACCAAAGCAGAAGAGGTTCTTAAAAAGGTGGAAGAAAAAGCTAAATCTATGTAGATTGTTAAAGAATTCTTACAAGTGCAACCCCCTAGATTCAGTAGGCATTGCCCTTCAAAACACTGGTCCTTTCCAGCCCCCTCCAGGCCATCCCAAACCAGACCCAGGGGAAACAGACCACCCAGACTACAATCTTAGGGTATGCAGAGATCTAAGCAATGGAGTGCCCCCGCCCCTAATGCAGGGAATGGTAAGCCACCTCCTTACGGAAAAGCTCACAATGACTTCTTTACTACACTGCCCAGCCCTGCCCAATTGCTTGTGCCCCTAGGTGGAAAACTTGCCCTTCATGCAAAAAACTGGATGTCCATCACTCAGGACCGGTGGGTCCTCAACATTGATGTCTAGGGGTACAAATTTTATTTCTATTCACTGCCAACCTCAAGTGGGTTTCCAGACCTTCCTCCAAACCAGTGGGCATAGGCTCAAAAACAGGTACTTTCCCTGCTCAATATCCTAGCTATTCAGCCTGTTCCAGTAGAACTGAGGGGTCAAGGATTCTACTCCAGACTCTTCGTGGTACCCAGGAAAGAGGGCTGTTGGTGCCCAATCCTGGATCTTTCAATTCTAAACACCTTCCTAGTGGTGCCAAATTTAAAAATGCTTACCCTGCAACAGCTTCTTCCTATGCTAGCCAAGGATGCCTGGTTAGTCACCCTAGACTTTAAAGAAGCCTATCTGCACATCCCCATAAGGGAGTCGTGCAGGAAGTGTCTATGCTTCAGGGCAGGATCTATGCATTATCAGTTCTCTGCACTTCCCTTTGGCTTATCTACTGCGCCCAGGGTATTCACAAAATGCCTGGCTCCAACCATTGCATACTGCAGGCAGAGAAATATCCAAATGTACCCATACTTGGATGACTGCCTGATTCAGGCGGACAGTCAGGAATTGCTACTGCAGCACCTGACATTTGTAAAAAACCTTTTCACTTCCTTGGGGTACACCATCAATGAAAAGAAATCAAAACTGGTACCCAGTCAAAAAATTGAATTCCTGGGAGCAAGTTTGGACACAACTTCCCAGATGGCATTCCTCACTTCAGAAAAACAAGTCTACCTGAAAGACTACTTCAACCAAATGGCCACCAGAACCCAGCTATCCGCAAGAAAAATACTGCAAGCGCTAAGGTTCAGGCCTCATGTATACTGCTAATTCCATATGCAAGACTGCATATGAGGAAACTTCAGTTGTACTTAAAAAGTCTTAAGTGTCAACAATCTCAGGACCTGGAAACGGTCATTCCTATCATACCCTGTCTAAGAACAGAGTTCCTTTGGTGGCAGAAGCATGCAACCACAACAAATAACTGCCATTTACTCACCCCAACACTGCCCAGACCCTAACCACAAACGCATCAGACTATGCCTGGGGGACACACATGGACGGCAAATGTATTCAGAGCCACTGGAGCCCAAGGCAGATTCATCTGCACATCAACCAAAAAGAGATGCTAGCTGTACAAAATGCTCTGACAGCTTTCAGATCCCTTTTCTTCCCAGGACAACTGCTAATAAAGGCAGACAACACCACAGTTATGTGGTACATCAACAAGCGGGGGGAACCCATTCCTACCCACTCTGCAGGCTAGCCGTGGCCCTGTGGAACATGGCCTTGGACATTCAAGTCCATCTACAAGCTCAGTTCCTCCCAGGCAAACAAAACTCACTGGCAGATGACCTAAACAGAAATCTCTTAGACCCACTTGAGTGGCAATTGGAAACCAGCACCTTCAACATTCTGATTCAGAAATGGGGGACCCCAGAGATGGATCTCTTTGCCTCCTCCTACAACCACCAGCTCAGCAAATTCTGCACTAGGAATCCTCACACCAGAGCCTGGAAAGTGGATACTCTGTCTTTTCAGTGGGAAAATCTCTCAATCTATGCCTTTCCCCCTCTGCCCCTTCTCTCAAGAGTATTACTCACGATAAAACAAGACATGCCAAGGACAATTCTGATTGCCCTGGACTGGCCATGCCAGCACTGGTACCCACTACTCTGCAGCTTGACACCGGTACCACCCTGGCACCTACACCAGACCCCAACCCTGCAGGAGGGACAGAGTTTGCATCCACAACCGCAGACCCTAAATCTTGCAGCCTGGCTTATTCCTTGAATTCTCCCCCAGCAACCAAGACCTGGACGTCATTCTTGAAGCCAGAAGACCCAGTACAAGAAAATCCTATGCTGATAAGTGGAAAAGGTTTTGCTCATGTATTCAGCCCAAAGGAGAGGACACTTCTCTGCCCTCCCTGTCTCTAATCCTGGATTACTTAGCAGATCTACTACACAAAGGCCAGTTCTTCTCCTCCATTAAGGTACATGCCTCAGCCATTTTTGCACATTACAACTCTGAGCCACCTCTCTTCTCACACCCCCTGTTCAAACAGTTCCTGAGAGTGGCAAACAACTTAAGGCCACCAAGGAGAGCATCCACACCTGCTTGGGACCTTAACTTTGTATTGGAAAAACTCATGTTTCCTCCCTTTGAACCTGCTGCATTAGCAGAGTTAAAATTCCTCTCTTGTAAAACAGCCTTGCTTCTAGCCATCACTTCAGCTAGAAGAGTGTCTGAGCTACAAGCACTGATGGCTGTGGAACCCTTCATTATTTTCCATGCTGATAGGGTTTCCCTCAGGACTAACCCTTCCTTTTTGCCTAAGATGGTGTCCAGTGGGGCTCTCAACCAATCCATCCATTTGCCATCCTTCTTCCCCAATACTCAAAGTAAAGGGGAAAGGATCCTGCACTCCTTGGACATGCACAGACAGCTCAGATTCTGCCTTGATAGGACTAAGCCCTTCAGAAAATCTGACCAGTTATTAGGCAGCTTTGCAACAGGGGCAGAGGGCAAGGTCATTTCAAAACAAACCATTTCCAAATGGATAGAACACTGAATCCATTTCTGCTACAAGCAGAGGGTCAGAACACATTCCACTAGGGCAACATCTACCTTACAGCATTTCTCAGGGGTGTCCCTACCAGGGACATCCTGGAAGCTGCCACCTGGAGTTCTGTATACACCTTCACCAAGCATTACCACCTGCCTATCTTTTCCAAATCCAGGGTAGGTTTTGCTACAGCTGTCCTGCAAGGCATTCTAGCCAGCACTAACTCTTCTTGACTGGCTCAACCCTTCTTCAGCTTTAGGAATCCACCCAAGTGTGATGCTGCAACAGTGAAACATGAAGAACATAGTACAGTTGTGTACACTTACCATAAAGGTAGATGTTCGAGTGTATTCACTGTTGCAGTCCTGGATATTCTTTGTGTTTCACTGTTGCAGTCATTACATTTGGGTAATCTGCTGGCAGGTTGCCCTCAGTGGGCCTGAATTCCAAAGTCTTGGGTCCTGTGTCAGTTGCTGTCTCTTCTTCCATGACGTCAGGTTGTCAGGTGTATAAAACAGGCAGCCGACGCCATTTTCTTTAGTCTTTCTTGCCGCGCTGTGCCTGAAGCAGAAGCAGTTCGCAAGTGCCGGTCGGCCGACTCCTGAAAGTTTTGAATTCGAGTTTCAGAACTGAAGTCTTCACTAAAGCTAATACCCCATTGGGGAAACTTTTTCTTGCTCCATACCGATGTCAGTAAAAGTTAATAATTGCATTACCTGTGGGAAGCAAATACCTCATAAGGATTTCCATTTGTACTGTATTCCTTGCCTAGGCCCTAATCATAACATGCCTAGCTGTTGGTTTTGTGCTAAATTTAACCAACGCACTATTAAGCGTCAGTATATCTTTGCCTCAAAATATTTTGGAAACAGATTTAACTATCCTGAAATGTCGTCGGATAGCAATCCGACTACTGTAGTTCACAAAAAATGCAAAGAAAATGACAGAGACAGACCGTTGAGGTCCAAAACCGACGTCCTAAGCCACTCGCCATTTCGCCGGTACTCAGTGAGGTGCTTTCGCAGGCCCTGATACTCGCTACTTTCGAGTCACAGGCCTCTACAGAGATCCATGTGGAGTCTGGCACGCTGTGAGATTCTCAAAGTTTTGTACCCTCGGATGTCTCTCCCTCGGATGGGTCCGGAGCCGCTGAGCAGGCACCGGCTTCTGAGGGTGTCTTCAGGCCTCAACATTTCTATATAAAACCGATGCCAGCTTCAAAATCAAAGACAAAAGCAACTTCTAAAGCTAAAAAAACGACATATGAGCCACATGCTCAGGACTCTATGCCCAAAAAGCAGATGATCAAAATGGCTGAAGACCTAATTACCTTGATTAGGGGTTCCCAACCACCTCCTGATAAGAGGCCTAGGCAAGACACTGACTATGAATTTTCAGATCAGGTTTCTATTTTTTCTGATTCCTCTTCTGATCAAGGATTTTCTGTACCACCCTATGAGGATTCTGATGCAGAGGAATCTATCCCATCTGCATCTCCTCCTGAAGATTATTCCTTTGGAGAAACCTTGCATAATTTGAGGGAGCACTTTCACTGGGAGAGTTAAGATTTCTCAGAATCAAAAAAGAGACTTAGGGATTTCCTTCTTCTCCCTCAGCACAGGCCTTTAGCCATACCTCCTGTTTTAGACATTGTGAATAATGTGTTTTCAGAGTCAAGCTTGACTCCAGACTCCTTACCTTTGGCTCCTAGCAAGCCAGACAGATATTGCAGAGTTCCTGACTCATACAAATTTTTATTTAAAAACCCTGCTGCTGACCCTGAAACTATTTCACAGGGTCCAAAAGGTGTAAAGGCTTCAACAGCAAAAAATCCTAACCCCTCTGATAGAGATTCCAGGGCACTGGATAGATGGGGAAAGAAGGTTTATACATCTGCAACCTTGGCAATTAGGGCCTTAAACTGCCAGTTTCATATGCTCAAGTATCAGCAGCATGTTATGGGATTACTGAAACAGAAAATGATGTTGATTTCTGAATGTGCAGAAAATAAAGAATTGCAGGAATTATTGCATGCAGCAGAACAAGTTGGAAAGCAATGTGGTTTTGATTCCTTAGAGGCCTCTTGCAGGACCGCAGTTACTGGATCTGTGATTAGAAGGCATGCCTGACTAAAAGAGCAAAATTTGCCTGATCATGTTAAAGCTAAACTGCTGGATGCACCTTTTACAGCATGATACTCCATTTGGTATTAAGGCAGAAGAGGTTTTAAAGAAAATGGAAGACAAAGCTAAGTCTATGCAAACTGTAAAAGACTTCTTACAAGTGCAGTCACCAAGATTCAGTAGACACTGGCCTACAAAAAATGTGGCCCTTTCCTGTATCCAACAGAGCTCCATGGGGCAAATCCAGGCACCCAAAGGTTCTAGATACCAGTCATAGGATTCTTACAGGTCAAAGCAATGGGGTGCTTCTACCTCCAAATCTGGAGGAAATAAAGCGCAACCCTGCAGTAAGCAGTCTCAATGACTTCCCTCTGCTATCACCAAGCACTTATCTTTTGGCAGCACCCTTAGGGGGAAAATGAGCACTTTATGCTCAAAATTGGCAGTTAATAACCCAGGACAAGTGGGTGTTAAACATAGTATCTCAGGGATACAGATTCTACTTCCACACTCTGCTAATTCCAAACGGTTGGCCAGATCTGCCAAAAAATCATCGGGCAGAGGCACAGAAACAAGTTACATACCTCATGGATATGGGGGCTATTCAGCCAGTTCCAGAACAGGAAAAAGGACAAGGGTTTTACTCAAGACTGTTTTTGGTACCCAAAAAAGACAAGGCCTGGCGCCCAATACTGGATTTATCAATTTTGAACACATTCCTGGACATTCCAAAATTCAAAATGCTAACTTTGCAGCAGCTTCTGGCTAGTGACTTTAGACTTAAAAGAGGCATACCTGCATATCCCAATAAGGGAATCGTGCAGAAGATACCTCCATTTTAAGGCTGGCTTTATGCATTACCAATTCTCTGCACTGCCCTTTGGCTTATATACTGTGCCCAGGGTCTTTACAAAGTGCCTGGCACCAGTAATTGCATTTTGCAGACAAAGAGGTATACAAATCTACCCTTACTTGGATGACTGTCTCATTCAAGCAGAGAGCAAGGACATTGTTCATCAGCATCTGGCATTTGTGAAAAGGCTTCTAACATGCCTAGGGTACACAATAAATGAAAAGAAATCACAACTGGTACCCTCACAAAAGATAACATTCCTGGGTGCAAGCTTAAATACAACTGTCCAGATGGCTTTCCTCACGCCAGACAAACAAAGGCAACTGACTATTTACTTCAAACAGATAGCAACAAAAACCCAGTTATCTGCAAGACAAATTCTGCAGGTTTTGGGGTTCATGGCATCCTGCATTCTACTGATTCCATATGCAAGACTGCATATGAGGAAACTACAGTGGTACCTAAAAAGTTTATGGAGTCAACATTGTCACAGTCTGGAAACAATGATTCCGCTCATTCCCTGCCTACAACAGGAGTTTCTTTGGTGGGCAGAGGCATGTCACCAAAACATGGGACAGTCCCTCACTCTACCCCCTGCCAACCAAACCTTGACTACGGATGCATCGGACTATGCATAGGGGGCCCCCATGGCGGGAAGATGCATTCAGGGCATATGGACCCCAAAACAAATGCATCTGCATATCAACCAAAAAAAGATGTTAGCAGTTCAAAATGCCCTGACAGCCTTCAAGGACCTACTTCATCCAGGACAACTACTGATAAAGATGGACAACACCACGGTTATATGGTTCATAAACAAGCAGGGGGGCACACACTCATACCCCTTTTGCAGACTAACAGTGGCATTGTGGGACACAGCCTTGAATTACCAAGTACATCTTCAAGCTCAATGCCTGCCAGAAAAGCAAAATATTCTGGCAGATGACTTAAGCAGAAACATTATGGACCCTCACAACTGGAAATTGGTTCCACAAGTCTTCAGCATGATAACAAAGAAATGGGGGAGCCTGGACATAGGCCTTTTTGCCTCTCCTCGGAATTATCAACTGAACAAATTCTGCACAAGGGCTTATCACAGACAAGCATGGAAAGTGGATGCCCTATCTTTCAGTTGGAAAAACCTATTAGTTTACGCCTATCCTCCTCTGCCTCTTCTTCCCAAGGTCCTACTAAAGGTCAGACAAGAAAAACCAAAAATGATACTAATTGCCCCGGACTGGCTCCACCAACACTGGTACCCAATCCTAAGGAATATGTCTCAGTTCCCAGCTTGGAACTTGCCTCAAATACCTCACTTACTGTCTCAGCAAAACAATCAGATCATGCACAATCAGCTCCAAACACTGAACCTGGCAGCATGGCTGATCATGTAGTTATTCAAACAACTCCTCTCAGTAAATCTGTGATGGATGTCATTTTGGAAGCCAGGAGGCCTAGTACTAGAAAATTCTATGCTGATAAATGGAAGAGATTCTGTGCTTGGAACCAAGCACAAGGAACTGACACAGCAGAGCCAAATATTCCTCAGATTTTACAATACTTAACTGAAATGCTTGACAAAGGCCTATCTTTTTCATCAATAAAAATCCATGCATCTGCCATCTCGGCTCATTACAACACAGAGCCACCGATCTTTTCTCACCCTTTGGTAAAACAGTATCTTAGAGGGGCCAAAAATTTAAGGCCTCCCAGAAGATCACCAATTCCTGCATGGAACCTCAATTTTGTGTTAGAAAATCTCACCCTGCCTCCATTTGAACCAGCTGCTACTGCAGATCTAAAGTTTTTATCATGGAAAACAGCTTTGCTCCTGGCAATTACTTCAGCAATAAGGGTTTCAGAGCTACAGGCCTTCATGGCTGTGGAGCCTTTTATCATATTCTACCCAGACAGGGTGGGTGTCCCTCAGGGCCAATCTTTCCTTTATGCTTAAGGTGGTTTCCAGTGTGGCTTTTAATCAAACTATTCATCTGCCAACTTTTTTATCCAAATCCACAGAACAAGGGGGAGCATATTCTGCATTCCTTGGACGTACACAGACAACTAAGATTTTACTTGAGCAGGACTAAAGCTCTAAGAAAAACTGAGCAACTATTGGTGGCATTTCCTGCAGGATCAGAGGGAAAGGCTATTTCAAAGCAGACTGTTTCAAAGTGGATAAGCCACTGCATTTGATGTTCATTGTGTTTCACTGTTGCAGTCATTACTCTTGGTTATCCTGCTGGCAGGCTACCCGCAGTCGGCCTGAATTCCAAAGTCTAGGTCCGGCATCGGTTGCTGTCACCTCTTCCCTGACGTCAGGGGTATAAAAGATGCAGCTGACACCATTTTCTTCAGTCTTTCTTGCCGCGCGGTGCCCGAAGCAAAAGCAGTTCGCAAGTGCCGGTCGGCTGACTCCTGAGATTTTCACAGACGAATTTCAGATCCGAAGTCTTCATTAAAGCTAAGAACCCCGTTGGGGAAACTTTTTTCTTGCTCCAGACCAATGTCAGAAAAAGTTAACAATTGCATTTCTTGTGGGAAGCAAATACCTCATAAGGATTTTCATTCTTAACTGTATTCCTTACCCTAGGCCCTGATCACAATGTTGCTAGCTGTCGGTTTTGTGCTAGATTTAACCAACGCACTATTAAGCGTCGGTTCGATTTTGCTTTTCATTACTTTGGCCTAAGATTCAATTATATAATGCCGTTGGAACAGCTGACGACTGGAGTTTCTAAAAAACGCAAGGAAAAATAAAAGAACAGGCATCCGAGATCCAAAACCAACGAGGAGGCTTCTGCTAAGCCAGTCGCCGGTTCACCGGTTCTCAGTGAGGTGCTTTTGCAGCCCCTGACGCCTGCTACCTCAGAGCCACAGGCCGCTGACGACTCCTACGTGGAGCCAACTAGGCCAAGGTATTGGACACTCGGAAACCATTCCCTCAGATGGGTCCGGAGCCGCTGAGCAGGCATCGGCTTCTGAGGGTGTTTTCGGACCTACACAGTTATATGTAAAGCCTACTTCAGCTTCCAAAGCAAAGAATAAAGCAGCTCTAAAGACAAAGAAACAAGTACAGCATTCTCCAGGACAGACTTCCATGCCTAAAAAATAGATGCTGAAAATGGCCGAAGGACTAATTACCTTGATCAGGGGTTCCCATCCCCCTCCTGACAAGAGGCCTAGGCAAGAGATAGACTATGACTCTTCAGATCAGGTTTCCATTTCCTCTGACTCCTCTTCTGTACAGGAATACTCTCTTCCTCCCTATAAGGATTATGATGCTGAAGAATCTATCCCTTTAGCCTCTCCTCCTGATGATTATTCTTTTGGGGAAACCCTGCATACCATGAGGGAGCACTTCCACTGGGAGAGTCAAGATTACTCAGAATCAAAGAAAAGTCTTAGATATTTTCTTTTACTACCTCAGCACAGGCCCCTTGCTATTCCCCCTGTGTTAGACATTGTAGAAGATGTATTTTCAGAGTCCGGCCTTACTCCTGACTCTTTACCTCCAGCCCCTGTTAAACCAGACAGATACTACAGAGTTCCAGATTCACATACATTTCTTTATAAAAACCCTGCCGCTGACCCAGAAACTATTTCTCAGGGTCCCAAAGGGGTCAAGGCTGCTGCTACAAAAAACCCTATCCCTTCTGACAGGGATTCAAGGGCACTAGACAGATGGGGGAAAAAGGTTTACACTTCTGCTACTTTAGCTGTGAGGGCTTTAAATTGTCAATTTCATATGATTAAATATCAGCAATGCTTAATGTCACTGCTAAAACAGAAAATGCTGGCAAATTCTGACTGTGCAGAAAATAAGGAAATGCAGGATTTATTGCATGCAACTGAACAAGTGGGAAAGCATACATTGCATTGTGGTTTTGATTCTCTGGAGGCCTCTTGCAGGGCCGCAGTTATGGGTTCTGTCATTAGGAGGTATGCTTGGTTAAAGGAACAGAATCTGCCTGATCATGTTAAAGCAAAATTATTGGATGCTGCATTACAGCATGATACCTTATTTGGTCTTAAAGCAGAGGAGGTTTTGAAGAAAATGGAGGACAAAGCGAAATCTATGCAAACAGTAAAGGATTTCTTACAGGTACAGCCACCAAGATTTAGCAGGAACTGGCCCACAAAGAATTGGTCCTTTCCAGTGTCAGACAGGCCACAAAGAGGCAGATACAGATGCCCCAGAGGCAGATCCCAGCCCCAGGGCTCATACAGGCCCAAACAGTGGGGTGCTTCTACCTCCAAAAGCGGAGAAGACAAATCACAGCCATACAGGAAACAGTCCCAATGACTTGCCTCTGCCAGCACCAAGCACTTATCTTTTGGCAGCCCCCTTGGGGGGAAAACTAGCACTTTTTTCTCAAAATTGGCACATAATCACCCAGGACAAATGGGTCTTGAATATAGTGTCCCAGGGCTACAGGTTCCACTTTCACACCCTGCCAAAGGCAAAAGGTATGCCAGACCTGCCACACAATCAATGGGCAGAGGCACAAAAACAAGTTTCGTCCCTCATGAACATGAGGGCCATTCAGCAAGTACCACAGCAAGAGCAGGGACAAGGATTTTACTCAAGACTTTTCTTGGTACCCAGAAAGGACAAAGCCTGGAGACCAATACTGGACCTGTCTATTCTAAACACATTTCTGGACGTAACAAAATTCAAAATGCTAACTCTGCAGCAGCTTCTGTCCATGCTGGGCAAGAAGGCTTGGCTTGTAAATTTAGACCTAAAAGAGGCATACCTGCATGTCCCAATCAGACAATCTTGCAGAAGATACCTCAGATTCACAGCTGGCTCAATGCACTACCAATTCTCTGCACTGCCCTTTGGCTTATCTACTGCGCCCAGGGTCTTCACAAAATGCCTATCACCAGTGATTGCATTTTGCAGGCAAAGAGGAATTCAAATATATCCTTACTTGGATGACTGCCTTATACAAGCAGATAACAAGGACATTCTACTACAGCATCTGGCGTTCATAAAAAGATTGTTAATTTGCCTAGGGTACACAGTAAACGAAAAGAAATCAAAACTAGTACCCTCTCAAGAGATAATATTCCTGGGTGCAAGCTTAAATACAACTGCCCAGATGGCTTATCTCACGCCAGACAAACAAAGGCAACTGACTACTTACTTCAAAATGTTGGCAACAAAGACCCAGTTATCTGCAAGAACAATTCTACAGGCTTTGGGCTTCATGGCATCCTGGATTCTGCTAATTCCATATGCCAGACTGCATATAACGAAACTTCAATGGTACCTAAAATGTGTTTGGACTCAACATTGCCAAAACCTGGAAACATTAATTACCCTCATTCCTTGCCTGCAACAGGAGTTTCGATGGCGTCACCTCAACAAGGGACAGCCTTTCACTCTACCCACAGCCAGGCAGTCAGTAACAACAGATGCATCAGATTATGCCTGGGGGGCTCACATGGCAGGAAAATGTATTCAGGGCACATGGCCCACAAGCCAAATGCATCTACATATCAATCAAAAAGAGATGCTAGCTGTTCAGAATGCCCTGACAGCTTTCAAGGATCTACTTCATCCAGGACAACTACTGATAAGGACGGACAATACTGCAGTCATGTGGTACATAAAAAAGCAGGGAGGCACACATTCCTACCCCCTCTGCAGGCAAGCCATGCCTTTGTGGGACACAGCATTGACTTATCAAGTACACCTGCAAGCACAATTCCTGCCAGGAAAGAAAAATACTCTGGCAGACGAACTAAGCAGAAGCCTCACGGATCCCCATGAGTGGAAACTGGATCCACAAGTCTTCAGCATGATAACAAAGGAATGAGGATGCCCAGACATAGATCTATTTGCCTCCCCTCACAACAGCCAACTACGGAGATTCTGCACAAGGACTTATCACAAGCAAGCATGGAAGGTGGATGCTCTATCATTCAGCTGGAAAAGCCTAACAGTATATGCCTTTCCTCCTCTGCCTCTCCTCCCCAAGGTACTCCTAAAGGTCAGACAAGAGAAGCCAAAAATGATTCTGATTGCCCCAGACTGGCCACGCCAGCTCTGGTACCCAGTCCTAAAAAGCTTGTCTCATTGCCTCTAATTCCCCACTTACTGACCCAGTGAAACAATTAGATTCTGCACAGCCAACTCAGGACCCTAAATCTGGCAGCATGGCGGATAATGTAGCCATTCAAAACACACCTCTCTCTAAAGCAGTGATGGATGTTATTTTGGAGGCCAGGAGGCCTAGTACCAAAAAATCTTATGCAGAAAAATGGAAAAGATTCTGTGCTTGGAACCAGGCACAAGGAATTGACACATGTGGACCTAATATTCCTCAGATTTTACAATACCAAACTGAGATGCTGGACAAAGGCCTATCCTTTTCATCAATTAAAATTCATGCCTCTGTCATTTCAGCTCATTACAATACGGAACCACCTATTTTTTCTCATCCATTGCTAAGGCAGTACCTCAGAAGGGCCAAAAACATAAGACCTCCAAGGAGAGCCCTAATACCTGCTTGGGACCTCAAATATGTATTGGAAAAGCTCACACTGCTGCCTTTTGAGACAGCCAATACAGCTGATATAAAGTTCTTATCTTGGAAAACAGCTCTGCTCCTAGCAGTAACCTCTGAAAGACGAGTCTCAGAGTTACAGGCACTTATGGCTGTGGAACCTTTCATCATTTTCCATCCAGACAGGGTATCTCTAAGGACATACCCAACATTTATGCCTAAGGTAGTGTCCAGTGTGGCCCTTACCCAAACCATTAATTTGCCTACCTTTTATCCAAACCCACAGAATAAGGGTGAGAGACTCCTGCATTCTTTGGACATACACAGACAACTACGCTTCTACTTGGACAGAACTAAAGCTTTCAGAAAGACTGAGCAACTCTTAGTGGCATATGCTGCAGGGTCTCAAGGAAAGCCCATCTCAAAACAGACTATTTCAAAATGGATAGGCCACTGCATTAGTTTCTGCTACTCGCAACATGGCAAATCAGTGCCCAAGGGCATTAGGCCTCATTCAACCAGGGCAGCAGCCACTTCAGCAGCCTTTCTCAAAGGAATACCAACCAAAGACATTTTAGAGGCTGCAACCTGGGAGTTCAGTGCACACTTTTACCAAACACTACCATTTACCTCTCTACTCTAAATCCAGAGCAGGCTTTGCCACTGCAGTCCTGCAGGGCCTTATAGCCTCTCCTAATCCAATTTAGGCCCAGCCATCCAACCTCAGTTTTGGGATTCAACCCAAGAGTAATGACTGCAACAGTGAAGCACGATGAACATAGTACAGTTGTGTACCTACCATAAATGTAGATGTTCAAGTGTATTCACTGTTGCAGTCCTGGTTACCCACTCACCATCCCCATTTTCTTGGCTGGGACTTATCTGTACTTCTCTATCCTATACAACCTATGTGGTGTACTTGTGTGTAGATGAGGAAAATGTTTATTTTGCTGCATGCATAATTATTGCCAAATTGATAGCCTACCATTTTGGGGGCACCTGACATCTGGGGCAAGAAAAACTGAAGAAAATGGCATCAGCTGCATCTTTTATACACCTGGCGCACTGACATCAGGGAAGAGGCGACAGCAACTGATGCCGGACCTAGACTTTGGAATTCAGGCCGACTGCGGGTAGCCTGCCAGCAGGATAACCCAAGAGTAATGACTGCAACCGTGAATACACTCGAACATCTACATTTATGGTAGGTACACAACTGTACTTTTATGCTACTTACATCATGGTAAACCGGTGCCCAATGGCATTAGGTCTCATTCCATCAGGGCTGCAGCTACATCAGCAGCTTTTCTCAGAGGGGTACCAACCAAAGACATTCTAGAAGCTGCTACTTGGAGTTCTGTTCATACTTTTACAAAACATTACCATTTGCCTCTCTTTTCTAAGTCCAGGGTGGGCTTTGCCACTGCAATTCTGCAGGGCCTTATAGCAGCCCCTAATGCTGTTTAGCTCCAGCTTCCCATTCATAGCTTTGGGATTCTACCCAAATGTAATGACTGCAACAGTGAAACACGAAAAACATAGTACAGTTGTGTACACTTAACATAAATGTAGATGTCAGAGTGTATTCACTGTTGCAGTCCAGGTTACCCACCCGCCATCCCCCTTTTTATTCTGGAGTCTCTCTTTACTTCACTATATTCTACAGCCTTTGTGGTGTATTTGCTTTTAGATGAAGGTAAAGTTTATGTTGTTGCATGTATATATAGTTTATATGTATTTTTGCTCCCCATTTGGGGGGCACCTGACATCTGGGGCAAGAAAAATTAAAGAAAATGGCGTCGGCTGCCTGTTTTATACCCCCTGACGATCTGACGTCATGGAAGAAGAGACAGCAACCTACGCAGGACCCAAGACTTTGGAATTCAGGCTGACTGAGGGCAACCTGCCAGCAGATTACCCAAATGTAATGACTGCAACAGTGAATACACTCGAACATCTACATTTATGGTAAGTGTACACAACTGTACTTTACCCTCCCTCCAGCCTCCTGGCTTTCTATCTCTCTCTCTCTCTCTCTCCCTCTCCCTCCTCTATATGCCTATTACTCACCCTTTCTCGGATATTGGTATTGGCATTTACTTTTTACTGGTGGTGTCCCCCCCCCCCCAATAATTTAGCTCCCTATTTGGGGGGCTCCTGACCTTTGGGGCAAGAAAAACTGATGTAATGGTGTCGGCTGTCTGTTTTTATACCCCTGACGACCTGACGTCAGTCCTGGAGTGACAGAAACCGAAGCAGAAATACTAAGTCTCTGGTATTCGGGCCGACTGAGGGCTACCTGCAGGCAGATAACCCAAGTGTGATGACTACAACAGTGAATACACTCGAACATCTACATTTATGGTAAGTGTACACAACTGTACTTTCTGTATGTCCCTATTATTTAGAATGAATTAGAGAGTTAAAAATTCCCTAATATATTCAGTGCCGATATAATTTTGATTTACCATACATAATGAATCAGTATCTAATGTAACAAAGATAAAATCACAATCTCGGTTGTACTTATACCAGGAATAAAGTCTGACTGAAAAAGTCATTACTGTCATGTATAAAATTCTGGCATAAGTTCAAGTACTTTTTTTAATGTGTGCTCAAGATATATGGATATCAGTTGTGTAATCCATCTTCTTGATGAGACAATAGGTCACATAAGCGGGCATTGTGCATTTTTATGAGTTTCTAGAAGACCATAATATATGGGAATAATTGGATTCTGTGAGTAAAAATAATTCACTAAATCCAAAGTTAAGTAGCCATTAATATGCATAGAATAAACTGCAGAATTAACATTGAGTTATGCTGTTTATATCAACTTTGTTAATTTTCACACAAGTCTCTGCATCATACAAAAGTTCATTGATCATCAAAATACAAAATTCCTTGTCCATCACAATAGCACTCCTTTGTCAGCTCATTTTATCACTATGTCCATAGTCTGCTTCAGGGTATTTAATGCTGCCATTTACTCAGATGTCACACTATGAAACTTCCTTTTTAGTGAAGTATTAAACAAAAGTCGAATATTACGTTCACTTGCATTTCGAAAGGCTTGCACCATGTTATTATTTAGTCGGATAACAGTGATGTGTTTTTTAAGAAATTGTTGTCTGATATAAGTATTGTTTTCTAGAAAAATAATTTTAAGGTATAACTGTCATGTAGTCTAATGGCTGTTAAGTAATCAGATAAACTTCTGTCCAATGCTGGTATAAAGGTAGCACCTTTATATGCGGATATTAGCATGTGTGTGCTCCTCAGCAGCTAACAGTACTGGGATGAAAGTCAGAATGTTCACTTTGAATATAATTTAAATGAGAAGTATCTCAGAAGGACCCATCTTATGTGTGAGTTGCATGCTCGAAGACAGTAGAGTCTAGTGCATCTAAAGCCATCTGCTGCTAAAAGAATGAAAGTAATCTGATTTTTGTCATTTTCATTCATTCCTCAACTGTTGGGTTCGGATCTGACTTGGGCACTCCTCCCTTTACCCATAATTCCCTAACCCCTTAACATACCTCAGATCTCATTTGCCGCCATAGCATACGGATTCAGATCGCAAACTTTTGAATGTAGGTTTTTCACAAGTCTGTGAGTTTAGGTGTAGTTATCCCATATTATTATTATTATTATACTTCTTATTCGTATTATACTTATTGTCTTTGCCTCACTTTAACTCCTTTTTCGTGGATTATAAGCTTTACCATCCTACCATACTCTTAGAGTATTCTGTTCCCCTTTTTTTGTACTTAACAGTACTCTGTCTCTTGCCATCATTGGTAACTTCTCTAACGTTCACCTTTCAAATAGTAAAAAAAAAAAAAAAAAAAAACTTTCTCTCAGTCTTTCTTATGTGCGTTACTAAAAAATGTCAGATAAGCTTTCAAGTTTTAAAAAATGTGCGGCATGTGGCCACAAAATACCAAACTCTGAATCACATTCCAAATGCGTCTACTGTCTAGGACCAAGTCATTTAGATACAGATTGTGACATATGCAAGGGATTCAACTCCCATACTCTAATTGACTGGAAAACAAATTAATCTTTAGGGGCTTGTTGCCTTCAAAACCTTCACCAATGGCTTCTGAGGCTGAAACCCCCCAGATATTTGAGAAAAAGGGAGATTCCCTTTCTAAGGAATCTTGTAAGAGATCTCAAGAATGCACATCAGTTTCAACTTTGGCTCCGTCCTTGGAGTCACCATTTAAACAATCAAAAAGTCAAATCTGAGCAGATCAGATCAGAGGTCATGATCTGACAAATCACCCTGGAACTGTTCTTCTCAAACTACTGTCAGAGCCGATTACCTCTCAGCTCCCATTGCCTTTTCTGGAGCAGTCTCCCTGTCACCACTCACGACCCCCGTCTATGGCTTCTTCCCTTCAGTCTTCCAGGAGCCTATCAAAGGCAGATGTAGACAGGATGATGAGAACGTTTCTAGGGATGCAAATACAAATGGGAGTCCTTTCGGCTCCAACCCCATCTGGTCTGGAGACCTTCATTAGTACTACTCCTCTGATCATAGCTCCTTCTGCAATCCATGCTTTGATTTCAGAGCCATCAGATCCAAAAGTCTTGGAGTCAGCTTCGTCAGATCTGAAGATATTGGTATCTTCTAGTCCAGTGTTATCTCTAAGCTGTCCGGCCTCTAGTACTTTGGAGCCAGATGACTCTCGGAGCCAAAGCGTTGGTACTAGCTCGAGGGTGTTGGACTCAGAAGTTGTCGGACCCATCTCTTTCCCTTGGAGAATTGGCATTAAATAGCTCTGCTCCAACTCCCTCTTCTGTTGGTTTGCATATGGGACAGCTGGAGCTGAAGATCCGTAAGCCTGCCTCTTCAGAACGTTTGGTTTCTGCTTCTCCCAGGCACTCTGCTTTCAAGCTAGTAAAGACGGCTTTTCCTATAGAGTTCAGACTTCTCTGCCCTCCTTGGCTCTGACTTCCCAATCTCACTCAGTTTTGTATCCAAAGCCTCAGTCATCTATTCCACTGGGACAGCCAGCCCGAACCAGTCTCCAGGCCACCCAGCAGGGTATCGTTATCTCTTCAGATGTTCTTCGTGTTTCACTGCTGCAGTCATTACATTTGGGTAATCTGCTGGCAGGTTACCCTCATTCAGCCTGAATAACAAAGTCTTGGGTCCTGCATCGGTTGCTGTCTCCTCTTCCATGATGTCAGGTCGTCAGGGGTATAAAATATGCAGCCGACGCCAATTTATTCAGTCTTTCTTGCCGTGCGGTGCCCAAAGCAGAAGCAGTTCGCATGTGCCGGTCAGCTGACTCCTGAAATTTTCGTATTCGAGTTTCAGAACCGAAGTCTTCAAACTAAAGCTAAGTACCCCATTGGGGAAACTTTTTCTTGCTCCTTACTGATGTCAG
Organism: Protopterus annectens; assembly: GCF_019279795.1. Classification (NCBI taxonomy): domain Eukaryota; kingdom Metazoa; phylum Chordata; order Ceratodontiformes; family Protopteridae; genus Protopterus; species Protopterus annectens. The sequence goes on along the minus strand of NC_056729.1, from coordinate 1,486,836,563 downwards.
TAAAAGTTAATAATTGCATTACTTGTGGGAAGCAAATACCTCATAAGGATTTTCATTTGTACTGTATTCCTTGCCTAAGCCCTGATCACAACGTGCCTTGCCGTCGGTTTTGTGCTAGATTTAACGAACGCACTATTAAGCGTCAGTATATTTTTGCTTCTAAATATTTTGGTTCAAGATTTAACTATCCTGAAATGTCGTTGGTTAGCAATCTGACTACCGGAGTTCACAAAAAATGCAAGGAAAAAATCAGACAGACAGTCAAGGTCCAAAACCAATGACGAAGCTTCTTCTAAGGCAGTCGCCGGTTCGCCGGTACTCAGTGAGGTGCTTTCGCAGCCCCTGATACCCGCTACTTTTGAGTTGCAGACCTCTACCGAGACCCATTCAGAGTCCGGTATGCCACGAGATTCTCAGAGTATTGAACACGCGGATGTCTCTCCCTTGGATGGGTCCGGAGCCACTGAGCAGGCACCGGCTTCTGAGGGTGTTTTCAGGCTTAACATTTTTATATTAAACCAACGCCAGCAACAAAAACAAGGTCAAAAACAACTCCTATGTCTAAAAAACCAATGCATGAGCCACATGCTCAGGCCCCTATGCCTAAAAAACAGATGATCAAAATGGCTGGGGATTTAATTACCTTGATCAGGTGTTCCCAAACCCCCCCCCCCCCCTGCTAAGAGGCCTAGGCAAGGCACTGATTATGAATCTTCAGATCAGGTTTCCATTTCTTCTGATTCCTCTTCTGACCAGGAATTTTCTATTCTACCCTATGAAGATTCTGATGCAGAGGAATCCATCCCATCTGCATCTCCTCCTGAGGATTACTTTTTTGGAGAGACTTTGCATACTTTAAGGGAACATTTTCACTGGGAGAGTCAGGACTTCTCTGAATCAAAAAAGAGGCTTAGGGATTTCCTTCTTCCTCAGCATAGGCCTTTGGTAATACCTCCTGTATTAGACATTGCTGGTGATGTGTTCTTGGAAGCAAGCATGGCTCCCGATTCCCTGCCTCCTGCTCCTGGTAAGCCAGACAGATATTACAGGGTTCCTGACTCCCACAAATTTCTTTTCAAAAATCATGCTGCTGATCCTGAAACTATTTCTCAGGGTCCCAAGGGTGTTAAGGCTTCTACAGCCAAAAATCCTACCCCTTCTGATATTCTAGGGCGCTGGATAGATGGGGTAAGAAGGTTTATACGTCTGCAACCTTGGCAATCAGGGCTTTAAACTTACAGTTTCATATGCTTAAGTATCAACAGCATGTTATGTGCGTACTGAAACAGAAAATGATGTTGATTTCTGATTGTGTGGAAAATAGAGTTACAGGATTTATTGCATTCAGCATAACAGGTTGGAAAGCATACTTTGCAATGTGGTTTTGATTCCTTGGAGGCCTCTTGTAGCACTGCCGTTACTGGATCTGTGATTAGGAGGCATGCCTGGCTCAAGGAGCAAAATCTGCCTGATCATGTTAAAGCTAAATTGTTGGATGCCCCTTTGCAGCATGATACTCTGTTTGGCAATAAGGCAGAAGAGGTTTTAAAGAAAATGGAAGACAAAGCTAAATCTATGCAAACTGTAAAAGATTTCTTGCAAGTGCAGCCACCCAGGTTTAGTAGGCACTGGCCTACTAAAAATTGGTCCTTTCCTGTGTCCAACAGAGCCACTCAGGGCAAACCCAGGTGCTCAAAAGGCTCCAGATATCAATCACAGGGTTTTTACAGGTGAAAGCAATGGGGTGCCTCCACCTCCAAATCTGGAGGAAACAAAGCACAACCCTACAGTAAGCAGTCTCAATGACTTTCCTCTACCATCTCCAATCACTTATCTTTTGGCAGCCCCCTTGGAGAGGAAACTAGCACTTCATGCTCAAAATTGGCAGTGAATTACCCAGGACAAGTGGGTATTAAACATAGTATCCCAGGGGTACAGATTTCATTTCTATACTTTGCCAATTCCAAACGGATGGCCGGATCTGCCACAAAACCAGTGGGCAGAGGCCCAGAAACAAGTCATGTCCCTCATGGATATATGGGAGCTTTTCAACCAGTACCAGAAAAGGAAAAAGGACAAGGTTTTTATTCAAGACTTTTCCTGGTACCCAGAAAAGACAATTCATGGCATCCAGTACTGGACATCAATTCTTAACACGTTCCTGGACATTCCAATATTCAAAATGCTGACTTTATAACAGCTACTGCCTATGCTTGGCAAGAATGCTTGGTTAGTAACTCTAGACTTAAAAGAGGCATACCTGCATATCCCAATAAGGGAATCATGCAGAGGATACCTCGGCTTCAAGGCTGGTTTTATGCAGTACCAATTCTCTGCACTGCCCTTTGGCTTATCTACTGCGCCCAGGGTCTTTACAAAGTGCCTGGCACCAGTAATTGCATTCTGAAGACAAAGAAACATTCAAATGTATCCTTATCTGGACAATTGTCTCATTCAAGCAGAGGACAAGGACACTCTTCTTCAACATCTGGCATTTGTAAAAAGGTTTCTAGCATGCCTAGGGTACACCATAAAAGAAAAGAAATCACAACCGGTACCCTCTCAAATAATTACATTCCTGGGTGCAAGCTTGAATACAACTGCCCAGTTGGCTAACCTCACGCCAGACAAACAAAGGCAACTGACAACATACTTCAAACAAATGGCAACAAAAACCCAGATGTTCATCGTGTTTCACTGTTGCAGTCATTACACTTGGGTTATCCTGCTGGTAGGCTACCCGCAGTCAGACAGAATTCCAAAGTCTAGGTCCGGCGTCGGTTGCTGTCGCCTCTTCCCTGACTTCAGTGCACCAGGGGTATAAAAGATGCAGCTGACGCCATTTTCTTCAGTCTTTCTTACCACGCGGTGCCCGAAGCAAAAGCAGTTCGTAAGTGCCGGTCGGCCGACTCCTGAGATTTCCATAATCGAATTTCAGAACCGAAGTCTTCAATAAAGCTAAGTACCCCGTTGGGGAATCTTTTTCTTGCTCCAGATTGATGTCAGTAAAAGTTAACAATTGTATTTCTTGTGGGAAGCAAATACCTCATAAGGATTTTCACTCCTACTGTATTCCTTGCCTAGGCCCTGACCACGATGTTACTAGTTGTCGGTTTTGTGCTAGATTCAACAAACGCACTATTAAGTGTCAGTTTGATTTTGCTTTACATTACTTTGGCCGAAGGTTTAACTACATAATGCCATCGGAACAACCGACGACCGGAATTCATAAAAAACGCAAAGACAAGGAAAAGGACAGGCATCCGAGGTCCAAAACTGACAATGAAGCCTCTTCCAGGCCAGTCACCGGTTCTCAGTGAGGTGCTTTCGCAACCCCTGACACCCACTACCTCAGAGCCACAGGCCGTATCCGACTCCCATGTGGAGACACCTAGGCCTCTGGAAACTCAAGGTATTGGGCATGTGGAAACTATTCCCTCAGATGGGTCCGGAGCCGCTGAGCAGGCATCGGCTTCTGAGGGTGTTTTCAGACCTTCACAGCTTACTATTAAGTCCACTACAGCAGCCAAAGCAAAGTCAAAAACACCATTAAAGACAAGGAAACAAGTACAGCCTTCTCCTGGACAGTCATCCATGCCAAAGAAACAGATGATTAAAATGGCCGAGGACCTAATTACTTTGATCAGGGGTTCCCATCCCCCTCCTGATAAAAGGCCTAGGCAAGACACTGACTATGACTCTGACCAGGTTTCTATTTCCTCTGATTCCTCCTCAGATCAGGGATATTCTCTCCCTCCCTATGAGGACTGTGATGCAGAAGAATCTATACCTTCAGCCTGTCCGCCTGAGGATTATTTTTTTGGGGAAACCTTGCACACCATGAGGGAGCATTTCCATTGGGAGAGCCAGGATTATTCAGAATCCAAGAAAAGGCTCAGATACTTTCTTTTATTGCCTCAGCACAGGCCCCTGGCTATCCCCCCTGTGCTTGATATAGTTGATGATGTTTTCTCTGAATCCAGTCTGCCTCCTAATTCTTTACCCCCTGCACCAGTCAAGCCAGACAGGTACTACAGGGTCCCAGACTCTCATAAATTTCATTATAAAAACCCTGCTGCTGACCCAGAAACAATTTCTCAGGGTTCCAAAGGGGTAAAGGCTTCCACTGCAAAAAACCCTGTTCCCTCTGATAGGGACTCTAGAGCTCTGGATAGATGGGGGAAAAAAGTTTACACTTCTGCTGCTTTAGCTGTAAGGGCTTTAAACTGCCAATTTCATATGCTTAAATATCAACAGTACCTCATGTCTTTGTTAAAACAGAAAATGCTTACAAACTCAGAATGTCCTGACAATAAGGAAATGCAGGATTTATTGCATGCAGCTGAACAAGTGGGAAATCTGCAATGTGGTTTTGATTCATTAGAGGCTTCTTGTAGAGCCGCAGTTACAGGCTCTGTCATTCGAAGGCATGAAGCATGATACTTTGTTTGGTGTTAAGGCAGAAGAGGTGTTAAAGAAAATGGAGGATAAAGCAAAATCAATGCAGACAGTAAAGGATTTCTTACAGGTTCAACCACCTAGGTTTAGCAGAAACTGGCCTTCAAAAAATTGGTCCTTTCCGGTGTCAGACAGGCCACAAAGAGGCAGATACAGATGCCCAAGAGGCAGATCTCAGCCCCAAGGCTCATACAGACCTAAACAATGGGGTGCTTCAGCCCCCAAAGGAGGAGAAGACAAATCACAACCTTATAGGAAACAGTCCCAATGACTTTCCTCTACAAATGCCAAGCACTTACCTTTTGGCAGCACCCTTAGGGGGAAAGCTAGCACTTTTCTCACAGACTTGGTACATGATCACCCAGGACAAATGGGTACTGAATATTGTTTCTCAGGGTTACAGGTTCCACTTTCATACCCTTCCAAAATCAAAAGATATGCCGGACCTGCCACAAAACCAATGGGCAGAGGCACAAAAACAAATTTCTGCTCTCATGGACATGAGAGCTATTCAAAGAGTACCACAGCAAGAACAGTGACCAGGATTTTACTCAAGACTTTTCCTGGTACCCAGAAAGGACAAAGCCTTGAGACCAATACTGGACCTGTCAATCCTAAATACTTTCCTGGATGTTCCAAAATTCAAAATGTTAACACTGCAGCAACTTCTACCCATGCTGGGCAAGGAGGCTTGGTTTGGAACTCAAGGAGGCATACCTGCATGTCCCAATCAGACAATCTTGCAAAAGATACCTCAGATTCATAGCTGGCTCAATGCATTACCAATTCTCTGCACTGCCCTTTGGCTTATCTACTGCGCCCAGGGTCTTCACAAAATGCCTGGCACCAGTAATTGCATTTTGCAGGCAAAAAGGAATTCAAATATATCCCTACTTGGATGACTGCCTTATTCAAGCAGAGAGCAAAGACATTCTACTAAAGCATCTGGCATTTGTAAAAAGATTACTAGTTTGCCTAGGGTACACAGTAAACGAAAATAAATCAAAACTAGTGCCCTCTCGAGATAATTTTCCTGGGTGCAAGCTTAAATACAACTGCCCAGATGGCTTATCTCACGCCAGACAAGCAAAGGCAACTGACTCATTACTTTCAAATGATGGCAACAAAGACCCAGCTCCCTGCAAGAAAAATTCTGCAGGCCTTGGGCTTCATGGCATCCTGCATTCTACTAATTCCATATGCAAGACTGCATATGAGGAAACTACAATGGTATCTAAAAAGTGTTTGGACTCAACATTGCCACAGCCTGGAAACACTTATAACTCTAATTCCCTGCCTGCAACAGGAGTTTCGATGGTGGGCTCTGGCCTGTCACCACAACAAGGGAAAGCCTTTCACCTTACCCACAGCCAGGCAGACAATAACAACAGATGCATCGGATTATGCCTGGGGGGCACACATGGCAGGAAAATGTATTCAGGGCACGTGGCCCAAGGAGCAAATGCTTCTTCACATCAATCAAAAAGAGATGCTAGCTGTACAGAATGCCCTGACAGCCTTCAAGGACCTACTGCATCCAGGATAACTATTACTAAAGACGGACAATACCACAGTTATGTGGTACATAAACAAGCAAGGGGGCACACATTCCTGCCCCCTCTGCAGGCAAGCCATGACTTTGTGGAACACCGCACTGACCTATCAAGTACATCTGCAGGCACAATTCCTGCCAGGAAAGAAAAATACACTGGCAGATGAACTAAGCAGAAATCTCATGGATCCTCACAAATGGAAACTAAATCCACAGGTCTTCAGCATGATAACAAGGAAATGGGGACGCCCAGACACAGATCTTTTTGCATCCCCTCACAACTGCCAACTACAGAGATTCTGCACAAGAACTTATCACTCACAAGCATGGAAAGTGGATGCCCTATCATTCAGCTGGAAAACCCTGACAGTTTATGCCTTTCCTCCACTGCCTCTTCTTCCCAAGGTACTCCTAAAAGTCAGACAAGAGTAGCCAAAAATGATCCTGATTGCCCCAGACTGGCCACACCAGCACTGGTACCCAATCCTAAACAGCTTGTCTCAAGGCCCAGCCTGGCCTTTAACTCAAATTCCTCATCTTCTGACTCAACAAAACAGTCAACTCAGAACCTTAATTCTGGCTGCATGGCAGATAATATAGCCACTCAGACCACACCTCTCTCTAAAGCTGTTATGGATGTCATTTTAGAAGCCAGGAGGCCCAGCACTTGGAAATCTTATGCAGAAAAATGGAAGAGATTCTGTGCTTGGAACCAGGCACAAGGACTTGAACCACTTGTTCCAAATATACCTCAGATTTTACAATACCTAACTGAGATACTGGACAAAGGCCTATCCTTCTCATCAATTAAGATCCATGCCTCTGCCATTTCAGCTCATTACAATACGGAACCTCCTATTTTCTCTCGTCCACTACTAAGACAGCACCTCAGAGGGGCAAAAAACATAAGACTTCCATGGAGAGTACCAGTACCTACTTGGGACCTCAATTTTGTTTTAGAAAAAATCACACTGCCACCTTTTGAGCCAGCCAATACAGCTGATATAAAATTCTTATCATGGAAAACTTCTCTGCTTCTAGCAATAACTTCAGCAAGAAGAGTCTCAGAGTTACAGGCATTAATGGCAGTGGAACCTTTCATTATTTTTCATCAGGACAGGATCTCTCTAAGGACAAACCCAACATTTATGCCAAAGGTAGTATCCAGTGTGGCTCTTAATCAAACCATTCATTTGCCAACATTCTATCCAAATCCCCAGAATAAAGGGGAGAGACTTCTGCACGCTTTGGACATACACAGACAGCTATGATTCCACTTGGACAAAACAAAAGCTTTCAGAAAAACTGAGCAACTATTTGTAGCTTATGCTGCACGATCACAAGGAAAGCCTATCTCAAAGCAGACTATTTCAAAATGGATAGGACACTGCTTTCACTTCTGCTATTCACAACATGGCAAATCAGTGCCTAAGGGCATTAGGCCACATTCTACCAGAGCAGCAGCCACTTCAGCAGCTTTCCTCAGAGGAGTACCAACCAAAGACATTTTAGAGGCTGCAACCTGGAGTTCAGTGAACACGTTCACCAAGCACTACCACTTACCGCTCTACTCTAAATCCAGAGCAGGGTTTGCCACTGCAGTTCTGCAGGGCCTGGTAGCCTCCCCTAATCCTATTTAGGTCCAGCCACCCAACCTCAACTTTGGGATTCAACCCAAGTGTAATGACTGCAACAGTGAAACACGAACATAGTACAGTTGTGTACCTACCATAAATGTAGATGTTCGAGTGTATTCACTGTTGCAGTCCAGGTTACCCACCCACCATCCCCCTGTTTTCTTTGCTGGGACTCTTCTGTACTTCTCTAGTCTATACAACCTATGTAGTGTATTTGCTTGTAGATGAAGGAAATGTTTATTTTAGTACATGCATGCTTTTTGGCATACTTTTTTTCAGCCTACCTATTTGGGGGCACCTGACATCTGGGGCAAGAAAACCTGAAGAAAATGGCGTCGGCTGCATCTTTTATACCCCTGACGCACTGACGTCAGGGAAGAGGTGACAGCAACTGACGCCGGACCTAGACTTTGGAATTCTGGCCGACTGCAGGTAGCTTGCCAGCAGGATAACCCATGTGTAATGACTGCAACAGTGAATACACTCGAACATCTACATTTATGGTATGTACACAACTGTACTTTATGTGCAAGACAAATTCTGCAGACTTTGGGGTTCATGGCATCCTGCATTCTACTAATTCCATATGCGAGACTGCATACGAGGAAACTTCAATGGTACCTAAAAAGTTTATGGAGTCAACATTGTCACAGCCTGGAAACAATGATTCCTCTCATTCCCGGCCTACAACAGGAGTTTCTTTGGTGGGCAGAGACATGTCACCAAAACAAGGGACTGTCATTCACTCTACCCCCTGCCACCCCTAACTACAGATGCATCAGACTATGCTTGGGGGGGCCCACCTGGCAGGGAGATGCATTCAGGGCAAATGGAGCCCAAACCAAATGCATCTGCATATCAACCAGAAAGAAATGCTAGCTGTTCAGAATGCTCTGACAGCCTTCGAGGACTTACTTCATCCAGGACAACTACTGATAAAGACGGACAACACCACAGTTATGTGATACATAAACAAGCAGGGGGGGTACACATTCCTACCCCCTTTGCAGACTAGCCATGGCTTTGTGGAACACAGCCTTGACTTACCAAACACATCTTCAAGCTCAATTCCTGCCAGGAAAGCAAAATACCCTGGCAGATGACCTAAGCAGAAATCTTATGGACCCGCACGAATGGAAACTGGATCCACAAATCTTCAGCATATTAACACAGAAATGGGGGAGCCCAAACATAGATCTATTTGCCTCTCCCCAAAGTTATCAGTTGGACAAATTCTGCTCAAGAACTCATCACAAAAAAGCATGGAAAGTGGATGCTGTATCTTTCAGCTGGAAAAACCTATCAGTCTATGCATTTCTCCCTCTGCCTCTACTCTCCAAGGTCTTACTAAAAGTCAGACAGGAAAAACCAAAAATGATCCTAATTGTTCCGGACTGGCCTCGCCAGCACTGGTACCCACTTCTAAGGAATATGTCACACCTTCCTCCATGGTGCTTGCCTCAAATGCCTCATCTACTGTCTCAGCAGAACTATCAAATTCTGCACACTCAGCTCCAAACTCTGAATCTTGCAGCATGGCTAATCAACTAATTATTCAAACCATACCTCTCAGTAAATCTGTGATGGATGTCATTTTGGAAGCCAGAAGGCCTAGTACTAGAAAATCTTATGCTGATAAATGGAAGAGATTCCGTGCTTGGAGCCAAGCACAAGGAATAGACACAGCAAAGCCCAATATTCCTCAGATTTTACAATACTTAACTGAGATGCTTGACAAGGGCCTATCTTTTTCGTCAATAAAAATCCATGCCTCTGCCATTTCGGCTCATTACAACACAGAGCCTCCCTTCATTTCTCATCCACTGCTTAAACAGTATCTTAGAGGGGCCAAAAATTTAAGGCCTCCCAGGAGAGCACCAACTCCTGCATGGGACCTCAATTTTGTGCTGCAAAAACTCACCCTGCCTCCTTTTGAACCAGCAGCTACTGAGGATATAAAAGTTCTATCTTGGAAAACAGCTTTTTTTTTTGGCAGTCACTTCAGCAAGAAGGGTTTCAGAACTACAGGCTCTCATGGCAGTGGAGCCTTTCATTATATTTTACCCAGACAGGGTGGCCCTCAGGACCAATCCTTCTTTTATGCCTAAGGTGGTATCCAGTGTATCTCTTAACCAGACCATTCACCTGCCAACATTTTACCCAAATTTGCAGAACAAGGGGGAGCGGATTCTGCATTCATTGGATGTACACAGACAACTAAGATTCTACTTAAACAGGACCAGATCTCTAAGAAAGTCTGAGCAACTACTGGTAGCATTTGCTGCAGGATCAGAGGGGAAGGCTATTTCAAAACAGACTATTTCTAAATGGATAAGCCACTGCATTTGTTTCTGCTATTTGCACCATGGTAAACCTGTGCCCAAGGGGATCAGATCACATTCCACCAGGGCTGCCTCTACTTCAGCAGCTTTTCTCAGAGGGGTCCCAACCAAAGACATTCTAGAAGCTGCTACTTGGAGCTCTGTTCATACCTTCACAAAGCATTATCATTTACCTCTCTTCTCTAAATCCTGGGCAGGCTTTGCCGCTGCAGTCCTGCAGGGCCTTATAGCCACTCCTAATGCTGTTTAGTTCCATCCGCCCAACCATAGCTTTGGGATTCTACCCAAATGTAATGACTGCAACAGTGAAACACGAAGAACATAGTACAGTTGTGTACACTTACCATAAATGTAGATGTTCGAGTGTATTCACTGTTGCAGCCCAGGTTACCCACCCGCCATCCCCCATTCTATACCTTTTCTTTCCTTCACTATACTCAAAAGCCTTTGTGGTGTATTTGCTTTTAGTTGATGGTAAAGTTTGTTTCTAAAAGTGCATTTATATATTTTCAGTTTAGTTATATATATATTTTTGCTCCCCATTTGGGGGGCACCTGACATCTGGGGCAAGAAAAACTGAATAAAATGGCATTGGCTGCATGTTTTTTACCCCTGACAACCTGATGTCATGGAAGAGGAGACAGCAACTGATGCAGGACCCAAGACTTTGTTATTCAGACCGACTGAGGGCAACCTGCCAGCTGATTACCCAAATGTAATGACTGCAACAGTGAATACACTTGAACATCTACATTTATGGTAAGTGTACACAACTGTACTATATCTCCCCAGAACAACCCACCAAGAAGGTCCCCCAAAAGAGGAAGTGCAAAAGGAGGCACATAGACCCTCTACAAGAGTCTGTCACTAAGGACACTGATTTTGGTGAAGGGGAGGGGTCCCCCATCTCATCACTCAATGATGTCTCATTTTGAGACATCGTAGAACTCCTAAAACAAAAGTGGGGTTGGTCCCCCGATAACCCTTCCCAAGAGGAGTCAGTGTTTCTGGAGGCCTTCGCAGCTGGCCCATCTATCACCTGGGTGACTCTGCCCACCAATGAGCTAAAAGATTTTGTCTCTCGATGGACATAGAAGGAACTAAACACAAATGAGTTAATCCCTAGGAGACCAGACAAGATCCTGGTACTACCTAAAGATAGACCACGTTGGAGTAAAGGAGTACCCATTGATGCCATGGTCATAGCAGTGGCCACTAGAAAAGAATGGCAGAACAAAATTCCTCTATCCACCCCTGCAACAGGGAGTCTAGGGTGCTGGACTGGTTTGAGAAGCTTGTCTATGCTTCAGTGACCTTCACACATAGATTGCTAAATTATTTGGCATATTTCATGAGACTACAGATGGATTTGATCAAAGTGCATTCCAAATCCCTCTCTGGAACCATTTCCTCTGTGGTAGGGAGTACTGTTTCCTCGCAGGTGGCTACTCTTCAGTCTATTTCAAATTCGTCCATGAGGCTTATCTCCTATGTGGCCAGAGGTACCTCACAGGTGGAGGGTTCAGGTATTTCCAATAGGAGACATGTCTGGATGTGCTTATGTGATTTTGTGGAACCATTCAAATCTTCTTTTATCGATTCTTTTATCTTTGACAGAATCTCCTTGTTCAGCCCCAAAGTGAAAGGCATACTCTCTAGGTGCGAGCAGGAAGGGAAGAGCCTGTCTGCTGTGGGTGTACATTTTTCGACTCCTCAGTGGACCTTTTCTAGGAAAAAAACAAGGTAGAGGAAAAATGTGGTTCAGGAAATCCCAGGGATCCTTCCAAAATCCATGTGGAGACAGATCCCCCAGGGGCATAGGAGGAAACACGAATGGAAGATGCTGTCCCCACGGCAAAGGTGATCTGCATAATCAGGGATCCAGGGATACCTTCTGTGGCAGATCCTATCAGCGCTTCTGAAAGGAGTCCCGACTGTCCGTCTCAGGATGCAGTTGGGGGTCGTCTATCCCTGCACCAGAGAGCCTGGCTAGAAATTACAAAGATTAATGGGTGCGTAGGATAATATCCAGAGGTTATATAATACCATTTTCCCATCCACCCCCCCCCCCCCCTTAAATTCTACAAAACTCCCCAGTGCTCACACAGACAGAGAGAAGCAGCAGCACTAGAAATAAATAAGCTGTTAGGAAAAAAAGAGTCATCCAAGAGGTCTCGTCAGACCAGAGAGAGTACAGAACTTATTCAAGATTCTTTTTAATGCCAAAAAAGACGGGACTGGAGACCAATGCTGGATCTCAACAAGCTAAATCAATCAGTTCAGCATACAAAGTTTCAGATGGTCACAGTTCTATCCATTCTGCCTTTTCTGCACAAGGATGACTGGTTGTACTTGATAAATCTTCAGTGCACATACTACCGCATCAAAATGAACAGACATTCCAGAAGATATCTATGTTTCTCTCTGGGAGCCAGTCATTACCAATTCAGAGCACTGCCCTTTGGTCTCACCACAGCCCCCAGGGCAGTATTTGCAGATCACTTGAGACTGCAGGGATTCTGAGTGTTTCCTTATCTGGATGACTGGCTCCTGACCGTTCCAACCAGGCATCAACTAATTCAAGCACAGGACTACTTACTCCACATGTGTTTTCATCTGGGGATATCCATCAATTTCCACAAATCTCAATTCAATCCAACTCAAACTGTGGAATTCATTGATGCTCTTTTCAATACAGTTACTCAAATTGCTTCTCTCCCTCTGTCTCCGATTCAAGAAATTCAGTTCCAGGTAAAAAAAAAATCATTCAGAGGTCTTCTCTTTCAGCTCATCCGATACTCCAAGCATTGGGGTCCATCTCAGCATCAGTCACCCTTGTACCACTAGCAAGGTTCCATATGAGAATTCTTCAATGGACACTCACAATTCAGTGGTGAGTTTTCCAACATCTAGTCCAGTCAAGATGATGGAAACTTGCAAAAATTACGTTCACTGGTAGATCCACTCCAGTCACATGCAAGAAGACTGCCCCTTTGTTCTTCCTCAACCCAAGGCCACTGTGACCATGGATGCTTCTCAGATCGAGTGGGGGGGGGCATTTCTTGGGAAGGACAGCCCAAGGCACATGGTCCCCTGAAGAGGCCAACATGCATATCAATGTCCTGGAGATAAGAGATATCCTCCTAGCATTGCAGGCCTTCCAAGTCACTTTCCCAACTGAGACTACTGCGATTCTGATTGACAGTTTGTCACTGGTCTGGTATATCAACATATAAAGGAGCACCAGATCTTACACCCTTTGTCGAGAAGCTATGAGAGTATGGCAATGGGTGATGTCATCTAATTGCTTTCTGACAGCAGCACACATCCCAGGGAGTTCACTGTGATTATAGACAAGTTAAGCATGTCTATTCTGATGCCTCATGAGTGGTTTCTCAACATAAATGTGGAGGAGATGATTTTCCATCAGTGGAACCAACCATGCTGCGACATGTTTGCATCTCTCTTCAACAAGTGCAGCAGGTTCCTTGTCCAGAACCCCCACCGGGGAGCCACCGAGGGATGCTCTACTTAATGATTGGCCCTCCAGTCTCCTTTATGCCTATCCGCCATTACCTTTCAATCCAGAATTTCTCCAAAAAGCATCTCAAATGAAAAGCAGTTATCTTCATTGCCCCATACTGGCCTCATCAGAGCTGGTTTCCCTTCCTTTGGCCACATATTCTGTATCTGCCCTGAATTCTGGATCCAACTGTTGACCTTCTGTCTCACCCGACAGACATGATTCATCTGGACATTTCAGGCCTCAAGTTGACTGCATGGTTTCTCCAGTTTCATTCATTGCTAGACAGCCCAGGCTCTCCTTCCCTGTCCATCACATTCTGTTATCCTACCACAAAGCTTCAATTAGAAAAAAATTACAAAAGTAAATGGAAAAGATTTGTTTTTTGGGCACACAAAAAGAAGAATTTAGATAACTTTTCAGCAACAATTTCCAAGGTTCTTGACTTTATAGCTAAAATTTTCAGTGAGGGTGCTAGCTCCTCAACTGTCAGAGTACAATTAGTAGCCATTAATAACTTTCATATAGGAGTAAATTACTCTACCTTGGCTTCCTGCAAGCTTTGCAAAGCATTTTTTAGCGGAACCTATTTACCTAGGACTCCTTTAAACGATCCTGCTCCTCCTTGGGATTTAAATGTTCTTCTTCAGGCCTTAACCCAACCCCCCTTTAAACCATCAACTAAATCTGATTTAAAATTTTTGATCTGGAAAACTGTTTTCCTAGTTGCTGTTACTTCTGCTCGAACAGTGTCTGAACTTCAGGCTCTGTCTTCTAAACCTCCTTATTTAACTTTTCACAAGGATAGGGTTTCTTTATAAACCAGTCCTTTCTTTTTACCAAAGGTGGTGTCAGAATTCAATGTTAATCAGGTTATCAACCTTCCAGTGTTCTTTCCAAATTTTTCAAACAAAGGAGAATATATGTTATACATTTTGCATGTCCTCGGACAGTTACATTTCTACTTTCATAGAACCAAAGATTTGAGGAAATCCAAACAATTATTTGTTTTCTTTTCTAATTCAAAAGTAGACAAACCAGTTTCTAAAGTGACTTTGGCCAAATGTTTGACTGATTGTATTATCCTTGTGTATGAAAAAGTGGGTTTGTCTTTACCAAAACCACCACAAGCTCTATGGCGACTTCCTCAGCCTTTTAATCCTCATACCTTTATTGCTGATTACAAATTGGATCTGGTCTGTAGGGGAAGAGCAGCCTTTGGCTTAGCTATGCTCAAGAATATCCCTCCTTAGAGTCCTCCTGGGATTTAGGTAGCTGGGGCTGTGCCCCAGCAGTTGAGGAGTGAATAAAAATTACAACATCAAATAAAGTTATGTACGAACATTCCATCTGTGTTGTTCATTTTCATTCCTTCTCAATTTTCCACCCACCAACTCCGTCCTTGCTTTACTCCTGGAAAGTTCAAAGGGTATTGGAGGAATCTTTGTTCCTTGTTTGAACCCCAGTTTCTGTTCATTCCTTATTCTCTACTAATCAGCAAACTAGATCTGAGGTATGTTAGGTGACTATGGAATAGTTCAACAGTCTGGAAAAAACGACTGTCAAATCTAAGGATTGGATCCAAACCCAATAGTTGATGAAGAATGAAAATGGTCAACACAGATGGAATGTTATGGTCAGTACATAACTGTTTTTCTTTTTTTTTGCACTTCTGATGATAATTCCACTGTATTTCATAAGCAGCCTGTATTAATTGTTACATTTATTGCACTTTTAGTAGAGTTTCAAAGCTGAAGTGTTTCCACTGCTGCTGTAATACTGAATTGCATTGTGTCTATTAGTTTTACAGGACAATAAGTATCTAGATTTTGTAGTTTCCTTGCACTTGACCTCTAAAACCAGCATTTTTACATTGAGGGTTTTCTGACTGCATTCTTGTGGCAGAAGTGTGCTGTAGCAAACCAATCTGAGTTGTAGGCTGCTAGCTGAAAGCTTATTTTGTGTTTTCCTGATTGGTCTGTAGGCCTTGCTGTTGTAAAACCAGAATTCTGATTCTGTGTAAATCCAGTGTTTGTGCTAGGCTTTTCTCCAGGCAGCAGCGGTTAGCAGTTCCCTGTATAAATGCAAATGCTGTCAAGTTAAAATTTCCCTTAGAATAACTATTGCTGCAACCTTCCCCAGTCACCCTGGTACTCTAGGAGTATATGAGTTGCACGCAGACCAACATCACCTTGTTGGACAGCTGCAGTTCACACTGAATATAGCAGCCATTCTTTGCTCGTGTGCTATCATTCCAGTCCAGTTAAATCTCCCCACTCTTATCCCTGGTTAAACCTATAGTAAAAAAAAAAATGAAACCATGGATAGGCACTTTGCTGCTATCTCTGTAGCTGGCCTGGCAGACATGGGCATCCTGAGGCAATGTAGCAATTGTCTCATGTATACTGACAACCACTTAATCCTGAAACAAACACAGGATGTGAGAGCTGTAGTTACACTATGAAAACTAAGACATGACTTTTACATACTGAAAAATCAAATGGCAAGCAAGTTGTAAGCACACACACACACATTTCCCTCACTAAATATGGTCTTGGCACATAAACCCACCTATACAGAGGTACTCATAAGTAACTTACCAAAACCTCAAAGGCCTTCTGTACACTGCCCTCAGAAACCACATGCAAACAAAACCAAGTCAACACCAACCACTACACACAAAAATACACATCACAGTGTCTCTACACATAAGCCCCTAACGCGAAACACTGCACATTCAAACCTCTTGATCATAGGAGATTCCATCATGAGAAATATGGACACCCCCCCCCCCTCCACCAGGTTGTATAAAGATAGAGTTACAGTCATTTGTCTGTCAGGGGCCAGGACTCACCAAATCTTGAGGCACAGGTCACTCAACCACAAGTACCAGTATGACTTAGTCACAGTCCATGTGGGTGCGAATGACCTGAGACGTACCTCCCTGGACAATATGAAGAGAGATATAATGGACCTCTCTGAATACATGTTACAGGCTGGAATGAGCTTTGCATTTAGCAGCACTCTACCCTCACCAAGAACGATACCACAATACAAACAGAAAAATGACTGATTTCAATAACTGGTTTAGCTACTGCTGTCATTCCAAGCGGATACAGTATTTGCCAGCCTGGGATGACATGATTCTCAGACCATGGTGCTTTGTCACAAATGGTCTGCACCCATCATTGCTAGGATTTCAAATACTGGCCAAGGTATTAGCCACCTTCATGGTGCCTTTTAAGGCAGTGCCAAAACAACAGCGCTACCAACTTAACAAATTCTTCTAATGCCAAGTTGGAGGTACTTGGACTCAAGAAACTGCACTCCCTGGAAGCTCTCCTCACCCTGGAGAATCCTGATGTCTATGCAGTTACAGGGATGTGGTTCAAGCCTGTGGGAAGCACCTAAGTAGTGCAAGGCTACAATGCCTATCACATATTCAGACTACCCTCTGAAAGGGAAAAAACTAAATGAGGAGATGTTTCCATTTGCATAAAAAAATCACACCTCTAGATTGGTCAAGCAAGATGACTCACTTGAGTTACTCCATGTTCAGCTGACCATAGGCAAAATTCCCCACCATATCATCATTAGCTACAGGTCCCCAACCAAGAACCATGAAAACTGTTCAGCATACCTTAAGATACTAGAATCACTTACCATTCAGCCCAATACACTACACATTGGTGATTTTAACTACCTCTCCATAAACTGGGAAACATATACAACCACTAACATGCAGGCTCAGAGATTCCTGGACTTTGTCAATGCAAATGCTCTAGAACAGCTGGTCTGCACTCCCATTAGGGGCTCAAATATCCTTGAGATATTACTCACAAACATGGGGGAATGTTGTACAAGCCCCCACCCACCCAGTGTAATGTCGTCATTGGTAAGATCAGATCATAAATTGGTCTCCTTTGAAATAAATGTAATGGTATAACCCCTATAAAACTCTAAAACCCTGAAGAATTTTTACAAGGCAAATTACCTTCTGTTAAGGGATAGCGTAGGTAATTTTCAAGCTTCCCCTAACCCTGAGGCCTATGTAGAAGTATATACAAATGCCCTGTACAACCACTTAAACAACTGCAAAGCAATGGCAGTACCTGACTGCACTAAACCCAGGTCTAGCCAGAAAAACAAGCCATCCTGGTGGACCCTGGAATAAATGGGACTATACAACAGAAGGAAGAAATTCTTGTTTCAAAGTAAGTGGGAGGGTACACAACAGAGAAAAAAAATCCTTCATTAGTCTCAACAGGCAAATCAGGGATCTAGTCAAGTCTTCAAAAGCTAAATACAAGATTAAAATGGTCTTCCAAGCAAAGGATAACCACAAAACATTTTTAGTTATATCCAAAATCTTAAGGGAAATGCTCATCAACGTGCTGAGTTGGCTGTAGCTAGCACTGCCTATACTCAGCCAGAAGAAATGGCAAACCTGATGACCAATAAATTCAGCTCAAATTTCACAACCTCATCACCTTCGTTCACTCCCCATGAAATATCCTCTACCATTCCTTTATCTCTTATCATAAAAAGAACAGGTTGCCACTGCACTCTCTAAAGCTAGAAACACAGCATCAGTGGGCCCTGACAGAATCCCAAGGTGCATATTAAGTAGCTTGAAACATGACCTAGCAGTTCCACTCGGATCTCTATTTAACCACAGTCTGCAGACAGGCTTTGTCATAGTAGAGTGAAGGACAGCAACAGTCATCCCTCTGCCCAAGGGGGGAAACCATCAACTGACCCAGGAAACTACTGACCCATAAGTTGGACTAGCCTCATATATAAGACTACGGAAAGGATAATAATCATGGACCTGATTAACAATGACATAGGAAATCTCATGATTCTAGACCCAACCCGGTTTGCTTTGTCAAGAGCAGGTCCTGCTTACTCAATCTGCTGAACTTCTTTGAGAAGGTCACCAAGGCCATGGATTAGGTTAAGACAGTGCATACCGCCTGCCTTGATGTGGCCAAGTCATTTGACACAATACCCCACTTGGGTAAAACTCACAAAATTGTGTGTAAACGTCTACATCATCAGATGGATAGCCAAATGGTTTACAATTAGGGCACATGTGGTTAGAGTGGGGGAATCCACATCCAGAAAGAGACCAGGCACCAGTGGAGTACAACAGGGTTCAGTGCTGGGCCCATTCCTGTTTGGGATATACTTCTCAAATGTCAAAGCAAATGTAGATCTCCTTTAGCTGAGCAAGTTTGCTGATGACTGCAAGTCGGGGGTAGTCACTGACTTCCCAAACAATGTTGATACCCACAGAAAGGTCTGACATAGAAATGGCAGTACCTGACCAAACTAAACCCAAATCTATGGTGTCAGAGCTATGGCCTCAAACTAAATGCAAAGAAGTGCATAGTAATACCCTTTGGGAAATCAAATACCCTCCAAATTACAACATTGAACCTCTAAGAGTGGACCCAGTGGTGAGAGATCTGAGTACTCGGATAGATAATAATCTGCACTTTGACCAGCATGTGTCCACAGTGTTGAGGAAATCCTATGTAGCTCAGCTTATAAGTAAGAACATGGCATTAAGATGTAAGGATGTCATAGTACCACTGTAGTCAGCACTCGTCAGACCAATAATCGAGTACAGTGCACCCTTTGGCATGTACCTTGCTAGGCACTTGCAACAGTTGGAGTGTATTCAGAGGTTTCTCACCAAAAAATGCAGAATACAACTAACATGTGATATGCAGACCAATTAAAAGCCCTATCACTATATTCAGTTTACTGCTGATTACTGAGGGGTGATCCGTGCTGTACCTACAAGGCAGTTTTTGACCCAGCCCCAATGGAAATGTTGCATATTCACAAAACTAACTGCACAAGGATTACCTGCTCCAAAGATCTAAACCTGATCTCTGACATGAATAGATCATGCTGGAGAGACAGATACGTATCCCAGAGATTGCCCTTCCTCTGGAATAGGCTTCCTATTCACGAGAAGCAGAGCTCTTCCCTAACCATCTTTTTAAACACCTTTATTGAATTACCACGTGAGAAACAGGCAAATTTACATTTATGTAAAAGTAATCAAACTTTATGAGCATTGTACTTCACATATATTGCTATATGTCATATAACCTAAGCAACATGTCATAAATGATTCAGTTCCTGCCCCCCCCCTTCTTTTTTTAAGCAAGAACCACCTTTATTATGCCATTAGTTATGGCATAGGTAATTATACATTTATATAAATGAAAACAAACCACACCAACACAATCCTAGTTGCAAGCATTTTACATCACAAACAATACTGACACACTCCCAAGTTGCAAACATTATACATCACTTATAATCTACCTAATCATTTTCAGTCAGACATTAGATAGCTCATTTAAGTCCTGCCTTCTTTTAAACCGCATTCCTCCCTTGTATGTATTGTTCTCAAAATTCTCATTTTTCCTATGTAGTTTGCGCCTACCCTTTTCTAAAGATCTCAGTTCCATTTGTTTTATATCTGTTACTATATTCACTACTTCTACTGTAGTTGGTTGAGATTTTGATTTCCATTTTCTAGTAATTGCTTTTTGGCAGCCACCATAATTGGACACAGCAAGACTTTACCATGTCTATGCAATTCTAATTATGTATCATAGCTGAGAAGAATCATTTCCCTCGTCACACCAATCTGCCAACCCACCATCTCTGATAATGCACCCCGCAGGGAATGCTTAAAGTCCGTTAATTTGCTGCACTTCCAGAAAATACATTTCCAATTACCTCTTTCTTCCCCTTTACACCTCCAACATTTGCTGTCTACCTGAGGAAAAATTCTCTGGACTCTACTTGGGGTATAAAAATATCTATATAAACATTTTCAAGCAAAAATCCTAAATCTTCTAGATTTTGTGTCATATTTGGGAGACATACATATATCCTCCCATTATTTCTTTGTGAATTGCTTATTTAATCTTCTCTGATTAATTCTTATAGTTTTTTTTTTAAACACACCTTTATTGAATTATCACTTGTGACATAGGCAAATTTACATTTATACAAAAGTAATCAAACTGCATTAACAAACATTATATTTCACATATATTGCTATACATCCATCCATCTTCAACCCCTTTTCCCATTTTTGAACATGGGGTCGGGTGGGGGGGGGGGTCACTTCAGCAGTATCAATCATCTTGAGCCAAGGGTTTTACACCACTGGGTTGCAAGCCCTGCCGCAGTAGTTCATTCGTACACTCACTCGCACACTCACCTCTGGCCAATTTAGAGTGCCCAGTCCACCTACTGCATGTCTTTGGAATGTGGGAAGAAACCAGAGCACCTGCAGGAAATCCATTTGACTGCAGGGAGGACATGCAGACTCCACACAGAATTTATTTATTTATGTAAGTTTGATGACCGGGGAAGTCCACTGGGCCAAGAAGACCCATTTTCAGTGGAGGCCCGGGGAGAAAAGCTCCACGATAATTGCAAGTTACATTTCACATGTTACAAAAGGACATAGTTCATACAGCTAATTAAACATTTGCAGATAAGTTCCATGATATTTGCAATTGGCTTGTCACAATGTTACAAAAAAGAAAAGACATAATTCAATACAGAAACTTCAACATTTACATAAAGTAAATATTTTTGTTATAAACTCAACTGTAGGCTTAACATTTCAAAATATATAGCTACTAGCCATTAGTAGGTTAAAAAAATATGCATGGAGAGGGTAATAGTATATTTGAGACTGGAGAGTATAGTACAATAGATATTAGAGAGAAAATTAGATTTTAGTAGGGGAGGGATTGTTTTGGGTGGGATGAAGTAATAGTAGAGGTAGTTGGATGAGTCAATGCAAGATGGAATGGGGGAGGGTTAAGTTGGAGCGTGAGGCACCCCAGCCAAGAATTGAACTGGAGAACCTCTTGCTGTGAGGCAACAAAGCTAACTGCTGCACCACCATGGTCACCCCTTAATTAGTAATTATTATATATTGCTATACATCATATAACCTAAACAACATTATATAATTTATTCAATTCCTGCCCCTTTTTTAAACAAGAAACATCTTTATTAAACCATTACTTAGTGCATAAGCAATCATACATTTATATAAATGAAGACAGTCGCTCTCTTCCCAATCCTTTCTAACCTCCTCTGATTGATTCTTATAGTTATCATGCAATATTTTATATTCTCTACTAATTATTCCTTTTTTGATGGCAGCTTCTGTTCTAGATTCTACTAAAACTCTACCAGTGCTGGTCTTTTGTTTAGAACCTCCCTATTTCCTTCTCTTTGCCTATACTCTGATATGAATCCTTGATAGGGAAGGCAATCTCTAACCTGCATTCCAATTAAATTCTTGGCGTCTTCCCATTCTGTCATCTTTCCCTCTCTAGTTATTTGCTCCCAATACATTGGTTCCTTTGCCACTTTTCTCCAGTAAATTCCAGCCGTCTCTTGTCTGTTGTCTATATCCCTAATTGCAGTCATCCCTATTGGCAGACTCTCCGTTCTGCATTCCCATGTTGGCTTAATTATTAGAATCCTTTCTGCTATTTTATAGATATAATAGTCTGTATGATTATTGTTATTCTTCTTCTTAAAAGCTTGCATTCAAAATCCCAGCCTATCCTTGTTTCTTGAGCTCCCCCCTTTCATCATTATCCCTTTCCATTTTGGATTATAGTTTTCTGCTTGTGCCGTGTATAGGAGCCTTAACTGTGTAGCTCTGAAATACCTCTTCAAATCATGTAATCCCACTCTGCCCTTTTCTACTGGAAGAATCAGCTTATCCCACTTGATGGTGTCTGTCTTTCCCTCCCAGATAAAGTCATGCAGCTCTTTATTTATTGCTATCCACAATTTCTCCTCTGATTGATAAAAATATGCCTGATCTGTGTCTAGGACTAATAGGACTAAAAACATTTTAACTGCTTGTATCTTATTATCCGTATCCATATAACAAAGCTTCCATTTTCTCAGTTTTTGTATTATCTTTTGTTTAGTCTCTTTCCACATATCCTTCTGCTGCGCCAGAATCATTTTTAATCCATACTCCTAAATACTTCATATATGGATATTGCTGAACCAATTCATATGTGGGTATATAATTTATAGCTATTGCCTTTGTTTTAGCTTAATTAATTTTGTATCCTAAAAAGATATAGACTGCCTCAAACTGCCTCAAGATGTTCCACAGCACTGTATTGTCTCTTCCTGGTTTTGTCAAGTATAAAATTATATAATCTGCAAACAGAGCCAGCTTTTTTTAACTACCATACCAAATATACCCTTAAATTTATGGCTCCTTTATTTTCTTTGCCAGTGGTTTTAAATATAGTGCAAATAACAAAGGAGAAAGAGGATACCCCTGCCTGGTTCCTCTGCTCAAGCAGAAATTAGCAGAGAGGACCGCACCCACTTTAATTTTCACCTCCAATCCCTCATATATCCTGCTAATCAACCTTATAATTTTTTTCAGGAAATGCAAATGTTACTGTTGCTCATAAAGTCCCAGCTTACTCTATCAAATGCTTTCTCTGCATCAAGACCCAACAACAACAATGCTATTTTCTTACATTCTGCTTCCCTCTGGATCATCAGTGTTCTGTTAATGTTGTCAATGTTTGCCTCCTTTCCACAAAACCACATTGATCCATCGCTATCAATTTTGGGATTATGTTTGCCATTCTGTTAGCCATTATAGATATGAACACTTTATAATCATAGTTTAGTAGTGAAATGGGGCTGTATGAAGCTGGAGCTGATGGATCTTTACCCTCTTTAGGTATTACAGCTACCACTGCTTTCTTCCAGGATGTTGGTAATTCTCCTCTTAAAATACTGTTAAGCAAAACATTCCATATCTTTATAAGTTTTTCCCTCTTAGCTTCCAAACCTATAAAGGAATACCATATATTCCTGAGGACTTTCCTGCAGACTGGGTATACATCACAATTTTCATCTCATCTCCTCCTAGCCTAACCGTAAGTAATTGAGCCTCATCTTCCTCTAACCTTGGCATATTTAATTCTTCCATAAACATTTCCATTTGTATCTTTTCCTGATTTCTATATTTCCAAAATATTTCTAATACCTCTACAGGATCTCTTGTTACCTTTCTTGTTATAGGCATACCTCTCAATCTCTTAGAGCAAGAAGTCTGAGCAAAGTCATAAGTAAAAGCAGGACAAAGGCCAAAAATATGTAACATTTTTAAATATTGCTCTCACAAACTTAGAACATTGATAGAATAACAAGATTTGCATTAGCATGAATTTTCTGAAGGATATGAAGTCTGAAACTCAAATGTCTGTCATTATTTTTGAACTTCAATCTTTAATTATTTACCACTAATTTTCCAGAAAAGTACAATTTTATGAAAAACAGACCAAAAATATGAGGCCAAAATCTGGATATTATGCAAAAATCTGTACAGTTGAGAGGTATGGTTATAGGTTTTCTAAGCTTGGCTACAGCCCTTTCTACTTTCTGTTGCCTGAGTTGTTGTGCTAAAAGTTTTTGTGCTATAGTGTTATTGTCAAACAGTTCCTTAACAGTAATCTTTCTAAACTTGTGTATATTATTGAGGTAATCCATTTTCTGCTTAGCATTCCGCAGTTGATCCTCCTCTTGTTCTGTGAGATTCCCCCATTCTAAAATACATTTAACATTTGTTAGTCCCTCTTAGTAATTCTTGTTACTTCTTAATCATAGCTCCCTTTCTTTTATTTCCACCCTATTTTTAAACTCCACATTAATTTAATTTTATCTCGCTCCCTAGCTGTATTTTCAGAAGTAATTTCTATCCTCTCGAATATCTCCTGAATAATCTCCACTACCCATGTCTTAAATTCCTCTGTTTTCGACAGATAGGTGGGAAGGCACCATTGTCTCATTTTTATTTCATTACCTTGCGTTTTTATTTTAGGTATTATTGGCACATGATCTTAGATAGTTATTGGCTGCGTATCAAGACCTGCAATTAAATGCAAATGTTCCTGTGAAATGTAAATTCTGTATAGCCTTCCCCGATTTATATATCTTGGGGAATAATACGCAAATTCACTTCAAACTCCTACTACTGACTTCACATCTTCCATGCCAAACATTTTCATAAATTTCTTCAAAAATCTACCGTCCTTTGTTATATTTCTCTTCTGAGCCCCAAACCACATCTTCACACATATTCACTGCTGCAAATCAAATTCTAGTCCCCACCTATAAGTAATGGTGAGATGGCGGAGGCATGGATCTTAATGGATGAGAAGGATAGTCCTTTATCCAGCATCTCAGTCAAATATTGTAGTATCTGAGGAATATTAGGGACAAGAGGGTCAAGGCTTTGAGCCTGGTTCCAGGCACAGAACCTCTTCCACTTTTCTGAATAAGATTTCCTGGTGCTAGGCCTCCTGGCCTCCAAAATGACATCCATAACAGCTTTAGAGAGAGGTGTTGTCTGTTTGGCTAATGAGTCTGCCATGCTGCCATGTTTAAGGTTTTGAGCTGGCTGTGCAGGATCTGATTGTTTTGTTGAGTCAGTAGGTGTGGAATTTGAGGCAAAATCCAAGGTGGGCCTTGAGCTAAGTTCTTTAAGATTGGGTACCAATGCTGGCGTGGCCAGACTGGAGCAATCAGAATCATCTGTGGTTTTTCTTGTCTGGCTTTTAGGAGTACCTTTGAAAGTAGAGGCAAAGGTGGGAAGGCATAAACTTTTAGGCTTTTCCAGCTGAATGAAAGAGCATCCACTTTCCATGCGTGTGTGTGATAAGTCCTTGTGCAGAATTTTTGTAGTTGGCAATTCAGTGTGGAGGCAAAAAGATCTATGTCCGGGCACCCCCATTTTTGCATTATCATGCTGAAGACTTGTGGACTTCATTTCCACTTGTGAGGATCCATGATGTTTCTGCTTAAGTCGTCTGCCAGAGTATTTTTCTTTCCTGGCAGGAATTGTACTTGCAGATGAACTTGATAAGTTAGAGCTGTGTTCCACAAGGTCATGGCTTGTCTGCATAGGGGGTAAGAATGAGTGCCCCCTTGCTTGTTTATGTACCACATTACTGTGGTGTTGTCTGTCTTTAATAATAATTGTCCTGGATGCAGAAGGTCCTTGAAAGCTGTAAGGGCATTTTGTACAGCCAGCATCTCTTTTTGATTGATGTGAAGATGCATTTGGTCTGTGGTCCATTTGCCCTGAAAACATTTTCCTGCCATGTGTGCTCCCCAGGCATAATCCAAAGCATCTGTTGTTAGTCTGCCTGGCTGTGGGAAGAGTGAAAGGCTGACCCTTGTTGAGGTGACATGCCTGTGCCCACCATTGAAACTCCTGTTGTAGGCAGGGAATTAGTGTTATTACTGTTTCCAAGCTGTGAGAGTGTTGAGTCCAAACACTTTTTAGGTACCATTGTAATTTCCTCATATGTAGTCTGGCATATGGAATTAGTACTATCCCGGTCAACAAATGTAAAATAAATAAATAAATAAATAAATAGTATGCAGGATGTCATGAATCCCAAGGCCTGCAGAATTTTTCTTGCAGGGAGTTGGGACTTTGTTGCCATCAATTGAAAATACAGAGTCAGTTGTCCTTGTTTGTCTGGCGTGAGATAAGCCATCTGGGTCATTGTGTTTAAGCTGGCACCCAGGAGTATTATCTCTTGAGAGGGCACTAGTTTTGACTTCTTTTCGTTTACTGTGTACCCTAGGCAAATTAGCAACTTTTTTACAAATGCCAGATGCTTTAGAAGAATGTCCTTGCTCTCTGCTTGAATCAGGCAGTTGTCCAGGTATGGATATATTTGAATTCCTTTTTGTCTGCAAAATGCAATTACTGGTGCCAGGCACTTTGTGAAGACCCTGGGTGCAGTAGATAAGCCAAAGGGCAGTGCAGAGAATTGGTAGTGCATTGAACCAGCTATGAATCTGAGGTATCTTCTGCAATTTTGTCTGATAGGGACATGCAGGTATGCCTCTTTGAGGTCCCAAATTAACAAGCCAAGCTTTCTTGCCCAACATGGGAAGGAGCTGCTGTAGTGTCAACATTTTGAATTTCGGAACATCCAGGTAAGTATTTAGAGTAGAAAGGTCTAGTATGGGTCTCCAGGCTTTGTCCTTTCTGGGGACCAGGAAGAGTCTTGAGTAAAAACCTTGTCCTTGTTCCTGCTGTGGCACTGTTTGAATAGCTCTCATGTCTATATGAGGGCTGTAATTTGCTTTTGTGCCTCTGCCCATTGATTTTGTGGCAGGTCTGGGATTCCTTTTAGCCTTGGTAAAGTGTGAAAGTGGAACCTGTAACCTTGAGACACAATATTCAGAACCCATTTGTTTTGGGTGATTGCTTCTCAGTTTAATTCTCTCTCAGTTTAATGAAGCGCTTTTCGTCTTGCACATATGGCAAGACTTCATCAGAAACTGAACAAACTTCAACACAAACAATATATACACACCCTTTTTGTCACATGACACTTCTAATTAAAATCTTGTGTCTTAAAGGCACATCCACATTGTTGCTACTTAAAAATTTTTTTAAAAACAAATATGACTGACAATATTTTAGAACACCTCAACCCTATCCTTCCTTCAGAATTTTTACCTGTAATGGTGATGAAAATATATATACAAACATACATATACTAACAATACTGTATCTCAAATTATTGTATTGACTCTCAAAATATGATATTACCTAGTTAACTGAGAAGTCAGAAACTTACATATCCGAGTCATATGAAGTCAGATATCACAAATGTGAACACATTTTATAAAAATGCATACACACATTAACGTTTAAGATTTCTCAACTTCAATATACTGTTTAAAGATATTGTCTCATTCAAACCCAGGTAAAACATTGCCCCAGTGCATATTTGCCAACTTAACTCAAGTTGCTCAAGTAAAAGTGTAAGCGGGCCCACCCAACTATTATCAACAACTGAGTCAATTGCTTTGAACAAAAATGAATGTTGTGGATAGGAAATAATGTGTCTAGCCAGTGCATTATCTCTGTTAAGGGTCTTTATTTTATATAGATGTTCATATACTCGTTTTTTTAACCTTCTGTCTGTTTTACCTATGTAAAATGCTGCACAGCATTGACACTGGGCTAAATAAACCACAAACTTGGACTGACAAGTGTACTTCAGTTTGATTTTAAACCTAATGTTCTTAACTTCAATGTCTTGTCCTGTACTCATATATTTACAGTAATTACACATTTGGCATTTGTACATGCCACACTTCCACTGTGGGGTGGTTTTTTTATGTTGTAATAATTCCTTTAAATTAGTCCCCCTCTTATAAATAATCCAGGGTTTACTTTTGACCTTATAAGAAAGGTGGGGATCTCTCCTAATTATTTCCCAATTTTTGTTCAAAATTGACATTATTTCCCTTGCATTAGTACTATAGGGCATTATTAAACTTAAATTCCATACTTCGTTTTGTTGTGATTCTCTGTCACTTATTATAACACTTTGTAAACTGATGGACAAAATGGGTTTATACAACCCCTGTTCTCCCTTATATTTTACTTCTTCCAGTAGACACTCAAAAAAGTCCACGGGGTAACCTCTCCTAACAAACATTGACCTCAAGTTATTACATTCATCCATGAAATCCTGGTCCTATGTGACCATACGGGCAGCTCTCATGAGTTGCTCCTTCACCACTGATTTCTTTTGGTGCCATGGATGGCAACTGCTGAAATGTAATAAAGAATTTGAATATGTGGCCTTTCTATACATTTTCACTACATATGCGTTCCTTACCATATCTTTACTAAGATCCACATCCAAGTATGAAATCCTGGTCGTTTCAAATACATAAGTAAAGGAAAGGAAATCTGTAGTGCTGTTAAAATAATCTACTAGTTTACTCTTTTGTTTTTCGCTAGTTTCTCTTACTTTGGTTCCTGTCTGTTGGGTGATTGCTTGCCAGTTTCGTGAAAAAAGTGCTAGTTTCCCCCCTAAGGGGGCTGCCAAAAGTGAAGAGCTTGGCATTGGTAGGGGGAAGTCATTGGGACTGTTTCCTGTAAGGTTGTGAATTGTCTTCCCCTCCTTTCGGGGTTGAAGCACCCCACTGTCATGGTCTGTAAGAGCCTTGGGGCTGAGATCTGCCTCTTGGGCGTCTGTATCTGCCTCTTTGTGGCCTGTCTGACACTGGAAAGGACCAATTTTTTGTAGGCCAATTCCTGCTAAATCGAGGTGGCTGTACCTGTAGAAATCCTTCACTGTTTGCATAGACTTTGCCTTATCCTCCATTTTCTTTAATACCTCTTCTGCCTTAACACCGAATAAAATATCCTGCTGTAAAGGAGCATCCAGTAATTTTGCCTTAACATGATCTGGTAAACTTTGTTCTTTTAACCAAGCATGCCTTCGAATCACAGATCCTGTAACTGCTGCTCTACAAGAAACCTCTAATGAATCAAAACCACATTGTAAAGTATGCTTTCTCACTTGTTCAGCTGCATGCAATAAATCCTGCATTTCCTTATAGTCAGGTTGTTCTGCAGTTGTACTCATTTTCTGTTTTAACTGAGACAGTAAATATTGTTGATATTTAAGCATGTGAAACTGGCAATTTAAAGCCCTCACTGCTAAAGTTGCAGAGGTGTAAACTTTCTTCCCCCATCTGTCTAATGCTCTAGAATCCCTGTCAGAGGGAACTGGATTTTTAGCCGTGGAAGCCTTTACCTCTTTGGGACCCTGGTAAATAGTTCCTGGGTCAGCAGTAGGGTTTTTATAAAGAAATTTGTGAGAGTCAGGGACTGTGTAGTACCTGTCTGGCTTGACTGGAGCTGGGGGTAAAGAATCAGGATTTAAACTGGATTCAAAGAACACATCATCCACAATATCCAACACTGGCGGAATAGCAAGGGGCCTGTGCTGAGGCAATAAAAGAAAGTCTCTGAGCCTTTTGTTGGATTCTGAGTAATCCTGGCCCTCCCAATGGAAATGCTCCCTCATGGTATGTAAAGTTTCCCCAAAAGAATAATCCTCAGGAGGAGAGGCTGAAGGAATTGATTCTTCAGCATCTGAGTCCTCATAGGGGGGTAAAGAGTATCCCTGGTCTGAATCAGAATATATAGTAACCTGGTCAGAGGAATCATAGTCT
This sequence comes from Protopterus annectens, assembly GCF_019279795.1. NCBI lineage: Eukaryota > Metazoa > Chordata > Ceratodontiformes > Protopteridae > Protopterus > Protopterus annectens. The sequence continues at coordinate 1,486,806,941 of NC_056729.1, read as the reverse complement.
GTATCCTGCCTAGGCCTTTTATCAGGAGGGGGATGGGAACCCCTGATCAAAGTAATTAAGTCTTCGGCCATTTTGAGCATCTGTTTTTTAGGCATGGAGGCCTGTCCAGATGAATGCTGTACTTGCTTCTTTGTCTTTAATGTAGTTTTAGACTTGGCTGTAGTTGCAATGGTAAGTTGTGAAGGTCTGAAAACACCCTCAGAAGCCGATGCCTGCTCAGCGGCTCCGGACCCATCTGAAGGGTTTGTCTCCGTAGGCCCAACACCTTGAGTATCCAGAGGCCTAGGCACCTCCACGTGGGAGTCGGTAGCGGCCTGTGGCTCTGAGGTAGCGGGTGTCAGGGGCTGCGAAAGTGCCTCACTGAGAACTGGCGAACTGGCAACTGGCCTAGAAGAGGCTTCGTCATATGTTTTGGGCCTCGGATGCCTGTCCTTATCCTTGTCTTTGTGTTTTTTGTGAATTGCGGTCGTCGGGTTGTTCCGACGGCATGGTATAATTAAACTTTCGGCCAAAGTAATGGCGAGCAAAATCAAACCAACATTTAATAGTGCATTTGTTAAATCTAGCACAAAACCGACAACTAGTGACGTCGTGATCTGGGCCTAGGCATGGAATACAGTAAGAATGAAAATCCTTATGAGGCATTTGCTTCCCACAAGAAATACAATTATTAACTTTTACTGACATCGGTCAGAGGCAAGAAAAAGTTTCCCAACGGGGTACTTAGCTTTATTGAAGACTTCGGTTCTGAAAATCGAATTTGAAATCTCAGGAGTCGGCCGGCCAGCACTTGTGAACTGCTTTTGCTTCGGGCACCGCGCGGCAAGAAAGACTGAAGAAAATGGAGTTGGCTGCTTCTTATATACCCCTGATGCACTGACGTCAGGGAGGAGGCGACAGCAACCGACGCCGGACCAAGACATTGGAACTCTGGCCGACTGCAGGACCACCTGACGGCAGGATAACCCAAGTGTAATGACTGCAGCAGTGAAACATGATGAACATCCTTTATTTATCAAATTCACATGTTCAGTTCTTTCTAAGAGTATCTCCTGTAACACAGCTATTTGCATTCTACATTTTAATATATTTCACTATTCTTTCTTTTTTGCATTTATCTGTGAGAACATTGACATTTAAAAACATTATAGGTTCATAGGTTCATAGGCTCTTGGCCCTAGGGCCTATATAAGCCTAGCCAAACGGTTCCCTGGCTTTTGCCACCCAAGAAAATTATTTTCTTGTGCCCCTGTTAAGCAGAGCCACAGAAGTGATCCCCGGGGTGAATTTCCTATCTCCCATCCAATCATCAAGATTTTTCTTGAAGAGTGCTAATGAGGAGCTTTGTTTGATATAGATAGGTAGTTTGTTCCAGAGTATGGGAAGTCTCTGAGGTAGGAATCTATCCCTCCAGCATGTTCTGTTTATTGTGGTGACAAGGTTTAGGTCCCTAGAGCGTGGATTGGTATTTCTTTACGTGGAGCATGTACAACAGCTCTGGGTTTGACATAGCTTTGTTTGTTAGGCAGAGATCGCCTCTGAGTAGGTGATATGCGACAGAGTAAAGTTGGAGTTTTTTGAGATGGTCTGCGTAGGGCATCTGTTTGAGGCCGGTAATCCTCTTTGTGAGGTATTTCTGTGGCCTTTCCAGTTGTTGTAGATGTCTTGTGAGGTACATACCAAAAGGGGCATTGTACTCTATAATGGGTCTAATGAGTGATGAGTAGAGGGGAACAATGACCTCTTTTTTCCTGGATGAGAAACTTTTGTGATGAGGTGTGCCACATAGAAGGATTTTCTGACTACTGTGGCAATGTGATTATCAAAGGAGAGACTACTGTCCACCTGTGTCCCAAGGTCTCTTATCACACTTTCAGTGTTAAGTAGACTACCACCTATGTGGTAGTTCATGGGTACAGAGTTTTTACCAAAAGGGATGACAATGCATTTTTTTGCATTGAGCTTGAGGCCATGGCTTTGAAGCCAGGCATCTGTCTCAGTGAGGCCCTTTTGTAGGATGTCCACATCGTTAGGAGATTTGATTATGGCTCCTAGTTTGCAGTCATCTGTGAACTTTGTTAGCCAAAGACCTTCTGTGTTAGCCTGTACTTCAGAGAAGTAGATACCAAACAGGAGAGGACCTAGGACTGAACCCTGTGGTACTCCACTTGTCACTTGTCTGAAGTTGGATTTCAAGTCTGCTACTTTCACAGTGTGGGTTCCGTCAGTGAGCCAGTTGGCAACCCATCTTGTGACATAGGGATTTATACCTAGTTTAGTGAGTTTGTCTATAATTCCAGAGTGGGGGATGGTGTCAATAGCCTTTGGCGAGATCTAGATAGGCTGTGTGTACCACCTTACCCTCATCTACAGCTTTAGTGACCGCTTCAAAGAAGTCTGTCAGGTTTAGGAGACATGATCTGCCTTTTGCAAACCCGAACTGGGTAGGGTTCAGAGTTTGGAGATTACCAATGCAATTGTTTATAAGTTCCATGATGATACGCTCCATGGCATTGCAGACCAGGCTCATCAGGCTAATGGAGAGGTAGTTCCCAGGGTCCGTGGTGGCTCCCCCTTTGTGGAGTGGGATAACCATTGCTGTGTGCCATTCAGTGTGCACAAAGCCTGAGGTGAGGCTGTGATTGAACATGGTACTTAGGTGGGGTGCCAGTTCATTCTGTAGTTCATGTAGAACGCAGCCTGGGATGTTGTCAGGTCCCATGGATGCTGTGTTCTTGGCTTTGGAAAGCGTGTTTTTTTACCTGTGCAGCCGTGATTACAGGTACTTTGCATTCTTCCGGTATAGAGATGGGCCCTTTAGGGGATGAGAGAGGGGTAAAGTTAGCACTGAATCTATCTGCCAGGATGTTGGCAATATCAGTTGGTTCTGTATATTTAGTGCCATTGTGCTGTAACGCAGAGCAGATCTGAGTGTTGCCATTGAGATTCTTGACATAGCTATAGAATGCTTTGTGGTTGTCTTTAGAATCAGTGGCGATTTTGTTTTCGTAACTAGCTTTGGAGGATTTTATGAGGGATCTCAACTTCTTACTGAGACTGACCATGGAGTTCCTCCAATTATGGGATTTTACTCTTTTTTTGCAACAGTTTCTTTCTACTGTTGTAGAGTTTGTTTAGAACAGGGGACCACCAGATTGGCTTCCTTTTTTTGGAGGATAGCATCTTAGTTCTGCTAGGGATTGCACGATCCATGCACTCGTGTAATTGCTTATAAAGTGCAATTGTATAGGATTCAGCAGTCCTATCTCTATTGTCCATCAGCATGGGTGTTGTAAAGTTTGCCACTTTTGTCTTAAGAAGCGTGAAGTTGGCTTTGGAGAAATATTTTACGGTGGTTTCCCTAATGGGGGTGTGTGGCTGGGATGTGGATGTCTAGGGTGATTTGCTTGTGGTCGGATCTGACCAACAAGGAACTGACGTCTCGTGTGGAACACCGGTTGCCCATGTTGGTAATGACCAGGTCTAGGATATTGCTGCCCCTGGTGGGGGTGTGGATAAGTTGATCCAAGGCATTGGAATTTATGAATTCCAGAAAACGTTGAGCACAAGTGTTGGTACATGAGTAGTTTTCCCAGTTAATGGTGGGGTAGCTGAAATCACCCATTATTAGGGTGTTAGGTTGTACCCTAATATTTTCCAGTGTATCAAGAAATGGGGAGTGGGAATCGTGGGGCCTGGTGGGGGATCTGTAGCAAGCTACAATTTGCATTGCAGTCTTGTCCAGAGTTAGTGGCACTTGGATAATCTCAGATGCAGCATGCTGAGCAACTAGCCTGGAGGTGTGGATATCCTTAATGAATATGGACACGCCTCCACCTTTAGTGCTTCGGTCCAAGTTAGGTGGCTGAAAGGTGTGGTATGAATTATAGCCTGGTAATGCAGGGGTGCTCTCTGCAGCCTTGAACCAGGTCTCTGTCACTGCACAGATGTCGATGTTCTCCATTTTAAGGAGTGCCTTGAGTGAGTGCATTTTGAGGTTTAGACTTCTAGCATTGAGTAGCATTACCCTCAGATTTTGCTTGCTTGTACCTGTTATGGTGGTGAATTTGTCATTTGAATCTTGCCTAAAAAAGGCACTATAGGGGTGGCAAGAGCCTTAGCCAGTATCTGGAATCCCAAGGGCGACAGGTGCAGGCCATCTCTGGCAAAGCATCATGGTTTGTCGATCATGTCATTCCAGGCAAACAGATACTGGATCCCCTTAGAATGACACCAGAAGCTTAGCCAATTGTTGAAGTCAATCATTTTGTCCTTCTACTGTGGTATCATTCTGGGTGATGGCAGGATGCTACTCAGGGCTAGGGTCATACCTGCCTGGGCTACAAGGTCAGAAAGCTCCTCCATGTCTCTTTTCATGTAGTCCAGGGAGGTACATCTCAGGTAATTCACACCAACATGGACAATGACAGAGTCATATTTGTATTTGCTGTGGAGTAACCTGAGTGCATGCATTTTGTGGCGGATCCTGACACCTGACAGGCAGCTGACAGTGAATTTTTCCTTGTTTAGCCTGGTGAGTGGAACATCAGTGTGCCTGACTATAGAGTCACCTATGACTAGAGTGTTAGGTACGTTGTTATGCCTTATGGGTTGTGGTTGCGTGGCACACTGAGTTTGTGGGCTATGTGTTATTTGAGTTGTGTTGGGGGGTGGAGGTTGCTTGCGTTTCTACTTGGAGGTCCCTGTTGCTTGGGTAGATTTTTTTTGAGAGCCTCCATGAATGTAGGTTGGTGTTTTGTGTTTCTGTGTGTGTGTTTTGGTGGTGTAGGTTTTGAGGGACTGTGTTATGAGTGTGTGTGGTGCAAGTGTTTACCTTCTCCTCTTGACTTTCTGGTCCAGTCTTGGGTGAAGAGAGCTTTGCTTCCAGTTTGGTTATATAAGTGCATCTCTCACAGGTTGTAGTGTTGGGTGGTAGGAGGAGAGGGTTGTCTGTGTACATGAGGCAATTGCTGCATTGCCCCAAGATGCCCAGATTCATCAGGTAGACAGGAGAAAACACCGGGTGCTGACCCTTAGACATGCCTGGATAGGTGCTTATTTATTAAGTACTAAAACTGTTTTTCTTTAGACAAGTGAGGAAAGTTGAGTGCTGTAGTAATTTGTAGCTTATTTAGTGCTTACAATGAGTTCTGAACAAGTGCTGAAACTAGAAAACTGGCTAGTTCTAAGAAACAAAATTAAGCTAGAAGGCTTCCATCCAACACAGAAAGGCTTGGGGACTCAGAAGCTTACAAACAGTCCTGGATACAGCAAATCTGTATCTGGACTAGAAAACTTACATGAAAGGCAGGAAACAAGCTTAGAAAAAAATGTTTTTTTTTTGTGAAATGGAAAGGGGATAGGAGGAGCAGAAGCTAACTGGGTTGGCCTTCTCAACTGTTCTCCCTGGAATAGGTAGAATGAGGTAATGCCACTAGACTGGGAGGAGTGTCCCAGATCAAATTTACAGTATTGGTGGGCAGCTACAAAGCCACCAAGTATAATAACAAGATACCAAGAGGGAGGGAGGGTGGAAAACAAAAATCAGAACAAACAAACCCAACCAGATGCTTAACAATTGTAGAAAATTCTACTTAATGTCTCACACACAGTGAGTAAAATAAAAGTGCTATAAATAACTCAAAAATAAGCAAAAAACAGGATACTTAATGTTATATATCTCAGATCCGTTAGCTCAGAGCCCTTCCTCCGACTAGCTCAGTGTGAAATGGCAGAAACAGTCACAAGTTAACTTCTTAAGTATCAAAGTTGAAACCTGAAACAACTTTAAAAAAGTTACAGAAGAGTAAAGTTAAAGATACAGAAAGTATCATTGTATTGAAAAGTTATTCCCACCTTTTGTGTATATGAATTTTTGTTAAATGTCTAGTTCCAGATTTGTGTTACATGCATATACTGTTTGGCAGGTTGAACTTTTATATAGTTTCTTGTCATATCCATTTGAGCTTATGTCACATCTTACAAAACTTTTTGTTTTATTGAAAGCTCTCAAAAATACTCCTCTAAAATCTATTAATGTAATACTAACACAAAAAACTATGCATGTCTTCAAAACTGTGCTTCCACTAAGCGCAAACTGGTTTTGTCTTATCTTTATAGCTCTTCCAGCTGAGAAAACCCATGAATACACCAGAGAATATTATCTTCTAGCCAATTTCTCTTATTTTTCCCCAGCCAGTCACTCTCCACTAGACTGTAACTAGTTTCTCTTTATCCAGTTGTCTCCATGGAGACATGAGAACTAAACAGCCAATTTCTCATTATCAGATTGTCTCTGTCAGGACATGAGAACCAGTCAATTTCACTTTATCACATTGTTTTCGTGGAGGCATGAGGGAGAGATACAAAATTGCTACTAAGTATACATTCATTTGCTAGAAAAATCCTCATAATATTCATTATTCTTTTTCACATACTTGCTTAATCTTTAAACATGTTACTAAATCAATCTAAGATCCTCAATCCAGTCATTCCCCCCATGCAAGATCAAGAAAAAGCACATACATTTTTCATTTGTCATGCTCTTTTAACCAGACTTTTTTTTTTTACATTCCATTTCCTACATTTCTTAAAACAAAGTAAACAGGGAGAAAGAAAGGGGAAAAAGAACAGTAGCACCTATTTACAATCCCCATTACACTTACAAATAACTGAGAAAACTTTATTTTATAGCATGCAGAGAAGACCATATACCACAGTACTATTAAGAAAAAAATGTTTTCTTTACTTGCAGTTAACTTTCTCCCCTCTCTTTCCCTCCCCAAAGCATATTTCCATACATTAATGGCATGAAGTAGGGCATCTACTTTCCCTACAAGTCCAACAAATTCTGAAAAGTCCAATAATTCCAGATTTTCTTGTTCTGTCATATTTCACAAATATAATTATTGCATTGTAATCCCACATTATTACTGGTTTTATTACTGTTCATCTCCATCTCCCAAATCCTGTCTCTGCTTTCTTTCAAACATACTCTCAATTCTTCTAGTCAGCTCTCATGCTCCCTTCCTTCTCTCCAACATTTTTTGTTGAAACAGTGGGAAAGGTTTCACAGGTACAGTCCATCTGTGGTCTTTATTACTAGAAGAACAAGAAGCATAATTTCTTTCTGTTTCACAACTCTTGTATTTACACCTTAACATTTACTTCATCAACAAATGATTTTGTCCCTGCAGGGAGGAATACCTTGAAGACCACTGATTACAGCAGTTTGAATCTCACACCTGCTTCTTGACATTCCATGAATAGTGGAATGAATATATTTGTCTGTCTGGTAGACAATGAGTAATCATTCTTCATAAACACTCTTCTCTCTCCTACTTTTATTATTTTGTCCTTCTGCCACTGGTTTGCCAGAATCAACTCCTTCTGCTCGTAGGATTACATCTTTACTATTACAGGTCTAGGTTGCTTTCTCATAGCCAGGTTTAAAGCATACACATGATATGCCCTTTCAACTAATAACTCCTGCTGTAGAATACCAGTCCAGTTGCTTATTTGTACTTTCATGAAACTAATACGATGTGTTCCTTCCAGCTTCTCAGGTGTAGCTGAAAATATCAGGTTTTCCCTACATGCTTCGGTCTCATATTCAGCCAGCCTTTTCTTCATTTCCTCCTCTGATTTTGCAGCTTTGTCACCTCATCTGAATAGCTGTTTAAAGCTTTTTCCATTTTTCCAGCCTTTTGTTGTTGTGTTGATATACTCCATTAGTGTTGTTTATTTTAACCAGGTTTGTGTGCAGTTGTCTTCCTATAAATTCCTGAAAGTCACGCCTGGGAGATTTCATTGCTTTTTGCTGAACAGCTGCAGAACTTTCCCTGATCAGTGTTTCTTCCTCACTTTTTGTAGCTTATTTTCCATGTGCTCTGTATTTCTTTTTTCTTGACATCCAGGGAGTATCTAGCCAGTTACTGAAATTTACCCATAAACACAAAAGTCTGCTGGCTTTCTGTGTTGAGTTTCTGTTTTCTCATTGGGAAGCTACAGTTAAACTGTTAGTCAATATGCAGCCAGTTTGGAAGTCATTCCATGACCATCTTCAAACTCAAACTGGACCAATGGATGGGAAATCGCAAATTCACTCCTGGGGTGGTATTCATGTCCTTTATGGACAGAGGCAGTCGGTAAAAATAATCATGGCCCCCTATTGTAGAAGAAAGTAGCAGTCCACAAAAATCACAAAAACTGATAGCCCAAAGAAGAGCCATAAAAATGCTAGAGTAGATAGTTGAGCATAAGAAAGAAATTATGTATTGTTACTGATATGCAAAAAGCCCAGAATTTTCAGACACAAGATATACAAAAAGATTGAGAAAAATTAGAGGTAAGAAAAATACTTCCATAAGAAAAACTGTCAGAAACCTCAAATAAAAAATTGTGTTCTTTAATACAACAGATTTGTGAAAAACATTATCTAGACCAAGAAATTTTGATCTGTTTAGAAAAAGAAGCATCTGAAGAAGTATGAAAATATAAACAACAAAACCTAGAGATTTTTAAAAAGTATAAAAAAGGAATATGGACATGGGAAAGAGAGAGATTTCATATGGTGCAATATTTAAGTTGAAAGCCAAATCAATCAATATAAAATGTCAGCCTTAAAGATATTCAAATAGAAATATAGGCAAAGGCATCCAGATATGGAAATTTTCACAATAAATAAAATAATGTCACAAAGAGGGAATGCAGAACAGAAGATTAGTAAAGTACCATATTTCCCCGAAAATAAGACCAGGTCTTATACTCTTTCCCCCGCGGAAATACACATTAGGGCTTATTATCAGGGGATGCTGTATATACCCCCACTGTACAACAATCTACATTTATTCATTTATTCATATACAAAAATTGATATTTATTCGTGTACAAAATCGACATTCATTCATGTGCACAAATCAACATTTATTCATGTACACAAATTGACATGTATTTGGTACTTTTCTGTTATTGAACAACATTTCTATGTAACGTGTTAACAGTTGTGTGAGAATTCTACATAAACAGTGCAACAAACATTTGAACTTCTAAATATCTACACCTTGGCTTTCACAGTGCAATATTTCATGCTTAACAGAAAGTGCAGAAAAATCTCAGTATACATGTGTATTGGAGGAGGGGAATAAAACTGAAAGCAGAAGCAATCCATTCTGTTGCCCCAATAATGGAAAAGTTATTCAAATACAGTCATGTCATCTTCTTCTGGAACATTGTCATAAGTCTCCAACTCCCGAATTCCGGCCTGAATTTCTTGCGACTCCATTTCCTGTAGAACCATTGGCCCCAATCTGTCATGCCTAGCAATAGAGCTCCCCTTAAATGAGCACTGCTTGTCCTAGTAGCCTGCTCATAGTGCAATGGCAACACAGCTGTCATTGATTTTATTCCATGAATTTTTCACCCACGTCACGACCTCTTGCAGGCTAGGCTTCACAAAGTTTCCATGCTGATTTCTCTCCATACTATTTTCAATGTAGTCATTGAGTTCCATGCGCAAATGGTCATTGAATGGTTTACTTATTGCAATATCAAGAGTCTGGAGATAGGCAGTCATTCCTGCGGGAATCATTATTTCATCTATTCGTCTCTGTGGAAGGAATTTCTTCAGCGCGGTGAGTGCTGGCTGAATCCCAGACTAGCAGACCTCTTTCGCCACCTCGCAAAACAACTGGGAGCATTACATTGACCCACTTCCTAATAACTACTTGTGTGCACCAGGCTTTTTCGGTTTCAAGAATGTAAATGCCTGAAACATGTTCAATCTTATCTTTCTTGCCCTTACTAATGATTAGAGGTGGGGTTTTCTTTCCATCTAGATGAATTGCCAAAATACAGGTAACACGTGCACTCTTGTCACCAGTGGAGAGAATGTAGATTAATGAGGTACCCCTCTGATCAATTGTTGTTTGAGATCCTTGGCCCATAAACACTGCAGTTTCATCCATAGCAATCATGTTGAAGAGTTGGTATTTAGAAAAGTCGATGCCATCAACAGATGACTTGAACACAAGTGCATGTTTAATAACTTCAGTATCTTCCAGCTTGAACAGTGTTGTTGATCTTCTTAGAGACCATTCATATCGCTGAAGGAAGCCATACAGCCAATGTTGTGATGCTTTGAATTCTTCTGGGGATATTTCTAACTGTGGTGCCATTGCAAGGACAAATGCTTGAATGTCAGCCCTGCACACAACCAAAACCTTTGCTGTCCTGTTAGCAATCCATTCACAGATGATGTCTTCCAGCTCAGGAAATAGTGGTTGCCGAACTGCTCCACACTTGCACTTCTTAGCATTTCCCTCGTCGGCCTGTTGACTGAGGTTATCGTACACTGCACGCCATTTTTGGACCATTCGGAGATCTAACTTCTTCTCTTTGCAGAAAGCCATCAGAATCTTTCCCTGGGAGTCCTCCACGATTCTTTTCTTATACTCGATGGACTAGATCTTTCTTTTTGCACTCATCTTGTCTTTGGGGGGGGGGGTTAATTGAAAACTTATGAGACCGGAGTGGCAACACAAAATGGCGACTGTTAAGAAGACACAACCACAGCCATTTGTTATCAAGTGCGTGCGCTTTACGCGCGTTGTCTATACTTTGACTTATCAAAGTACACCTGCCAGCATTTATGGGCCAAGGATCTCAACCGTCAAGTGTAAGTGATGATTAGGGTTACAGTAAGAATCATGGAGGCCTCCCATGGAAAGAATCTTACAACTTTCTGCAAAGATCCGACCATAAGCTAATTACCCTAGATATCCACATCCTGCCCCCCCACCCTGTTAAGGAAACCATGGTAAAAAATTTCTCCAAAGCCAACTTCATGCTTCAGAAGTGGTGAACTTCATGACACCCATGCAGCTGGACAATACAGTTACGGCTACTGAATCCTACACAATTGCACTTTATAAGCACTTTATAAGCACTTACATGAGTGCATGGATCGTGCTATCCCAAACAGAACCAAGACGCTATCCTTCAAAAAAAGGAAGCCAATTTGGTGGTCCCCTGCCATAAACAAACTGTACAACAGAAGGAAGAAACTGTTGCAAAAGAGAGTAAAATCCCATGAGTGGAGGAGCTCCCTGGTCAGCCTCAGTAAGAAGGTACGATCCCTGATAAAATCCTTCAAAGCTAGTTAGAAAAACAAAATCGCCACTGAATCTAAAGACAACCACAAAGCATTCTATAGCTATGTCAAGAATCTCAATGGCAACACTCAGATCTTCTCTGAGTTACAGCACAATGGCACTAAATATACAGACCCAACTGATAATGCCAGCATCCTGGCAGATAGGTTCAGTGTTAACTTTACCCCCCTCTCACCCCCTAAAGAGCCTATCTCTATACCGGAAGAGTGCAAAGTTCCTGTAGTCACGGCTGCACAGGTAAAAACCACACTCTCCAAAGCCAAGAACACAGCATCCATGGGACCAGACAACATCCCAGGCTGCATTCTACATGAACTACTGAACGAACTGGCACCCCATCTAAGTACCATGTTCAATCATAGCCTCACCTCAGGCTTTGTGCCTGTTGAATGGCGCACAGCAATGATTATCCCACTCCACAAGGGGGGAGCCACCACGGACCATGGGAACTACCTCCCTATTAGCCTGATGAGCCTGGTCTGCAAGGCCATGGAACGTATCATCATGGAACTTATAAACAAATACATTGGTAATCTCCAAACTCTGGACCTCACCCAGTTTGGGTTTGTAAAAGGCAGATCATGTCTCCTAAACCTGATAGACTTCTTTGAAGCAGTCACCAAAGCCGTAAACAAGGGTAAGGTGGTTCACACAGCCTATCTAGATCTTGCCAAGGCTTTTGACACCATCTCCCACTCTGGAATTATAGATAAACTCACTAAACTAGGTATAAATCCCTATGTCACAAGATGGGTTGCCAACTGGCTCACTGACAGAACCCACACTGTGAAAGTAGCAGACTCCAAATCCGACTTCAGACCAGTGACAAGTGGAGTACCACAGGGTTCAGTCCTGGGTCCTCTCCTGTTTGGTATCTACTTCTCTGAAGGGCAGGCTAACACAGAAGGACTTTGGCTAATGAAGTTCGCAGATGACTGCAAACTAGGAGCCATAATCGAAACTCCTAACGATGTGGACATCCTACAAAAGGGCCTCACTGAAACAGATGCCTGGTGTCAAAGGCATGGCCTCAAGCTCAATGCCAAAAAGTGCATTGTCATCCCCTGTGGTAAAAACTCTGTACCCATGAACTACAACATAGATGGTAGTATACTTAACACCGAAAGTGTGATAAGCGACCTTGGGACACAGGTGGACAGTAGTCTCTCCTTTGATAATCACATCGCCACAGTAGTCAGGAAATCCTTCTACATGGCACACCTCATCACAAAAGGTTTCTCATGCAGAAGAAAAGAGGTCATTATTCCCCTCTACTCATTACTCATTAGACCCATTATAGAGTACAACGCCCCTTTTGGTATGTACTTCACAAGACATCTACAACAACTGGAAAGGCTGCAGAAATACCTCACAAAGAGAATTACCGGCCTGAAACAGATGCCCTATGCAGACCGTCTCAAAAAACTCCAGCTTTACTCCGTCGCATATCGCCTACTCAAAGGTGATCTCTGCCTAACATACAAAGCTATGTCAAACCCAGAGCTGTTGGACATGCTCCACTTAAAGAAATCCCAGTCCCTCCAAGCTACACGCTCTAGGGACCCAAACCTTGTCACCACAATAAACAGAACATGCCGGAGGAATAGATTCCTGTCCCAGAGACTTGCCATACTCTGGAATAAACTACCTATCTATATCAAACAAAGCTCCTCATTAGCACTCTTCAAGAAAAATCTTGATGATTGGATGGGAAATAGGAAATTCACCCCAGGGATCACCTCTGTGGCTCTGCTCAACAGTGGCACAGGAAAATAATTTTCTTGGGTGGCAAAAGCCAGGGTACCTTTTTGGCTTGGCTTGTATAGGCCCCAGGGCCGATAGCCTAGTACCTACCTATGAACCTATGAGAAGAAGTTGCGTCTCCAAATGGTCCAAAAATGGCGAGTAGAGTACAATAAACTCAGTCAATGGGTGTCAATGATATTATTTTATAATTCAACACGTCTGTTGTGTGTTGTTGACGATCTTAACTGGGGCTTATATTTGGGGAAGCGCTTATACGGTAGAAGTTAAAAAAAATAAAAGCTGATGTGTGGAATGCCTGTGAAGTGAAGGACAGGTTACATTACAGCATGATGGAATGTGTCCCAGAAGTAATGAGAAACAGGAAGATCCAAAGAAATCTGTAGAAGAAGTATGGACATGGGAAGGAAAAAGAGATTTAATGTGGTATAATATTTATGCAAAGGAGAAACCAAAACTAATCAATACAAAAAGAGCAGCACCAAAGATATTTGAAGAGAAATACAGGCAAAGGAATCCAGACATGGAAAACTTTACAATACAAAAAATAAGAAGACAGAGGAAAAGTAGAAGTGAAGATTAGTAATGTAGAAGTTAAAGAAATAGAAACTGAGGTTACAGAGTGCCTGCAAAGTGAAGGATTCTGTTTAGAAAGTCTAACTTAGAAAACACCACAGCAAGATAGAGCAACGGACATCCAAATTAAGGAGAAACCAGTGGAACGGGAAGCAACTGGTTAGTTGCCATATGAAGATATTTTGGAGCCTTCCACAGGAAACCAGTATAAATGTTCACTTGAAGCTGGACAGCAAGGGAAGAAACAGGAAACTGTGGCAACTCTGGAGCAGTCAATGTTGAGGAGTGATAGAACAGTGAATACCCATATGACATAGCAATGGATGACACAGGATGAAATTGAAGAGAATGCGTCACAGGAAGATGATATAGAACGTTTCAAAGAATGCCCGCAGAAAATGGAGAACAAAAAATGTCCCTCATTTTAGAAGAAAATGGGCCAAGAGAAGAGTTGCTTGATTTAATAGAGAATGACAGATATATTAAGATGAATGAAAGAAATAGACTGAAGGTCAATTAACCCCAAAAAGTCAGAAGTTTGATAAAACAAATGAACACAGTAATTAGGACTGTCCATAGAGATCCATGCAATATAACAGAAGTAAACAGGATATATTACTGTGCAGCTAAATTAATAACAGATAAAATTATACCACAAGAACACAGGGCAGTAAGGGAAAGGAAGGAGAGAAATCGAATACCATCATAGAAGTATCAAATAGTGAAAACTATAAAGCAGATAAGACAAGAAGTGTCACTGTTAGAGGAGTAAGAGGACGGAACAGATCAACAAAAAGCTCAAAAGATAGTGTGATAAAAGCAATCAGCAATATTATAATGGATCAGGATCTATCATGCACTATCACAAATAATAAACTAAAAATGTCAGCACAGGCAGAAAAACTTAGAAGATACACAGATAAATATGAAGGAAAAGTACAAAATAAGCAATTTATTCATGACCCCAAAAAGTTTTATAGAGAACTGGGAAAATAAGTAAAAGGAATTGAAAGACTACCCAAAAAGAAGAAATGTATTTTGGAGAAGTATTTATGAAGATCCTGTGGAACATTACAAAGATGCTAAATGGAATGAAGAAGTAAGAGAAAGTATAAGAAGTTCAAATGTACTGGATATGAAATAGGATGAAGTAACAGCCAGAGAGATTGAAACAAAGTTAAGAAAAGCCTCTAATTGGAAAACACAAGGCTGGGATGCAGTACCTAACTTCTGGTTAAAAGTATTAACATCTCTGTATGATTTAGTCATGAGTAAGAACTATTTATATGCACATCCAACAGACACCAACCTGCCTAACAGGAAAACAATGCTCCTACTTAAGAGTGAACCTGCAAGCTACCCTAAAAATTATAGACCAATGACTTGCCTTCCAACTATGTATAAACTATACACGGGAATTGATGCTGACAGAGTTTATAGTCATTTAGAAGAAAACTCAGTCATGTCAATAGAACAAAAGGACAATAAAAGAAAGCCATATGGAACAAAGGATCATATGTTGCTTAATAGCCATAATGGAGAACTGTAAAAAGGGGAAGAATCTAAGTATGGCATGGATTGGCTATAAAAAAGCATTTTGTAGTATAGTACATTCATGGATGAAAGAGTGTTTAAAAATATATAAGATACATCCTACACTGATCAACTACATTCAAGTGACCATGAAACAGTGGCAGACCACTTTGCAATTAAACCGTGACAAAGGACAAATTATTGTTCCAGGGATAAAAATCCAAAGGGGGATATTCTAGGGTGACTCCCTGTCACTTCTGCTATTCTGACTTGCCCTTAACCCTTTAAGTTGTCTACTTAGCAGATTAGGCCATGGCTATAATTTGGCTTCTAGGAAAACAAAGTGTAAAGACTTCTCATCTTTTCTTTGTTGATGATTTAAAACTGTATAGCTCTTCAAATGAGGAACTGAAAGCACAACTATAAATAGTCAAAACTTTTTCATTTGATATAAGAATGTCATTTGGTCTTGATAAGTGTGCAAAAACAACCTTTAAAGCAGGAACACTGGAGCACAAAGAAAACACCAGTTTGGGACAAGAATGTGATATAAAAGAACTTGAGCAAGAGGGAGTGTATAAATATTTGGGATGAAGGATCAATAATAAAACATGAGCAAACGCGAATAAAACTTAGGAATATTTTAGAAGACTTAATACTGAAACCAGCTTTGACATCTAGGAACAAAATCAAGCTATAAACCAATTTGATCTTTCTGTCCTAACTTATAGTTTTGGAGTGACTGACTGGCCCCAAAATGTGTTGGATAGATTAAATAGAAAAACAAGAAGGGTGCTTTATGCTTACCAAATGATTTATAAAAATCATTGTATACCAAGATTATATATTCTCCATTCCAAAGGAGGTGTGGGCATCCTTGAAATTGATTACATGTATAGATCTGCAATCATGGGCCTGCACACATATTTGCTTACTTCACAGGACCCAAATGTAGTGAAAGTTGCGAACATGAGGAGAATAAATCTAAGATGACTTCCCTGCTTAGTCTAGCAGAATGATATTGATGTCAAGCAGGAATGGAAATCAAACCAGAAGTACATAAAATTCAGGCAGCAACTGAATGTGCCAAAAAAACAAAAGAAAGAATATAAGATGAAGGATCAGATGAGAAGGCAAGAAATGTGGAAATGCATAAATGTAGTTGCAAGTATAGAAAACTTCTGGAAGAACTTCATGCTGATCAGATTGAACGCAGGAATGGTTAATGAGAGGCAAATTCAATCCAAAAGATGAAAGGTTAATATTGGAGGCCCATGATAGTGGGTTACACACACGTTGGTTTGCAAAGTCCATTGAACATGTGGGAGAAACAGACAAATGTAGGTTTTGTAAAACAATTGGAAACAGTCACACACCTTGTTGCTGGGTGTGACATACTAATGGCAGAAGGACTGTATACTGAAAGGCATAATAATGTGGCAAGATTGTTGCACTGGATATTGTGTAAACATTATGGTATTAAAGTAGCTGAAAAACACTGGAAATATGAGCCACACAGCATCATAGAAAATGATTAAGTCTACATCACATGGGCTCACCCATTACCAATAGTTCAAAAGACAGATGCAAGAAAAACAGATATAGTGATCCATGAAAAGAAGACAGAAGTAGCACTGATCATTGAAATCGCTACACCTAGTGACTACAGTGTCTTGTATACAGAGAGACACAAAGTCATAAAATATCAGGATTTGTGGCAGAAACAAGAACAATGTGGAAGAAAGAAACCTAGACATTTCCAATAGTAGTAAGAGCAACGAGTCTTATAAAAAAGAATCTACAATCATATTTAGATATGTTACCAGTACATGTAACTCCATATGAATTGAGGAGTCATTACTGGGTACATTATGGGTGCAGCGAAGAGTACTTTTGTCTCACATCAAAGATTGAAACAATACTAATTTCATGAACTTTAATCATACTTTGACTTGGGGATGCGGTCCACTCCCATCATGGTAATAGAAACCCAAAAGACTTGGAGAAATTAAAAAGGCAAAGACCAATGGATGGGAAATCGCACATTCACTCCTGGAGTGGCATTCATGTCCTTTATAGATAGAGGGAATCTGTAAAAATAATCAGAACCCTCTTACTGACCCTAGTTATTTTTCCCTTAAAGATAGAAAATTGGGTAAAATCTGTGTAAAACTGGCTACACTTGTAAAGGCTCTTGAGCAGTTGGCTTAATAATCTCGAATGAACCTAGGAACTTATGACTGAGGCACAATTCATTATCTCTCTAAGAGCACTAATTTTAACGTACTAATAATCAGAGTTAAACTAGGATTAAAACTTGTGCAAAACATTTTTGACTGTGTCCTAAATGTTCTTTTATTCTTTACAAGTCGGATGAATAAAGTTCACGTAAACAGATTTATGATTTCACAGTTTAACCATATTTATTATGATTATTATTTTATTTTACTTTTACAGCAGAAACTGCACAATGTGCAAAGAAAGTTTTATACAAAATGAAAATGCAGTGTACTAAAAAAATAATTTAAATAAAAAGAAAACTCAATCTACTTTTCCTGTACCAGCACGTTTCAGAACAGCAAGCTTAATGTACTACTAGACAAAAAAGGGGATAGTCATAGCAACTTTCCAATACATCAATGGAATCAATAAATCCAGGATGTATATATTTTAAAAAAGATTAAATGCAAGAAATATGGATAAATAAAGCAGCATTCACAGAGTGAAATGGGAACACTTGATATAGCTTTTTAAAATGACCACAATGGCCAGAAACTAAAAAAAAAGCACATACGTTTTTATTGTTTCTTAATATTCTATGTTGTACTGATGTCTAGGTCTCTGTGGCACTACAAGTTGCCATTTAGCCAAGTCTGACACTTCATGACCTCAAGGACTTTAGCACGCCAGGCCTGTCTGTCACACCTCTGCTTTTTTAAGTTCTTGCAGATTCGTATTGAATATAAATGACCTTTTCTGTTCAGTAATGCTGCCTACATAAATTGGTCTGTTCTGCATATTCTTTTGCAGTTGGCCTTTCCCAGCATCTCTGTCTTCTCTAGTGAATCCTCTGTTTTAGTCTGTGGTCGGAGTATCTGAGATTTGGTTTTACTATCAGACCTTTCCTATGTGTTTATTTCCTTAAGTATTGACTGATATGATTTTCTTGCAATCCACAAAATTCTCAAAAGTTTTTTTCCAACATCACAGTTCAAAATGATCAGCTTTCCAGCACACAGCCTTATTTTGTAGTCTAGCTCTCATAGCCATATGTTATCATTGGGAAAATCATAGCTTTGACTACACAGACCTTTGTTGAAAATGTGAAGTCTTTGCTGATTAATATCTTATGAAGTTTACCATGGTTTTCCCCCTCAAGAAAACATCTTTTAATTTCGTGGATGTAGAGTCCAGAAAACTAAAGACTGCCACTGCCACTTCTTCCCCTTCTGTTTGCAAAGGACTTGTAGGCTCCCTATTGAAATGTCAACACTCAAAATGCCAAGTGATGAAAAGCCGTAAAAAAAAAAAAAAGACTGAAAACTCAGAGAAAGAGTAAATCTAAAAATTCACTTGTCTCCTTAAAACTTTTTTTGCGAGGGGGGGGGGGAGCTCCCCAAAGCCCAAACCTGTGTATACCAACCCTGTGATTGCCATAACTCTGAGAAAGGGGAATATTCTGACACATGGCATCTCTGACTTAGTGTATATAAGTCCGATCTTGTGGCCATTCAGTGTTGGTGTTTCAGGATTCACTCTAGAGGGTCTCAACATTTCAAATGGTTACCAAACTGGCAAGATTAGATAGTATATTCAAACTTTTGTATGTTGGACAGCAAGTCATCTTTTGCACTTTCTACTTCCATCTTCATTAACAGGCTTTCCAGCTTATGCTCACTCATTAGAGTGGTATAATCTATATATCTGAGATTGTTAATATTGCTCCCAGAAATTCTGATTCTACCATTAGATTCAGCTAATCCAGCATTTTTGCATGATGTTGTCCAGATACACATTAAATATGTTTGGTAGCAGTATGCAGTCTCGTTGCACTCCTTTCCCAATCTTAAACCATTGTATTCTTCTAATAAAAGTAGTGCAGCTAAAATACTGTTGACAGCTACCATATTTGGTTCTAACTGCTGCTTCTTCTGCTGCTTGGTCTGCATACAAATACCTCAAAAGGCAAATAATGTGACTCAGTATTCCCATTTCTCTTAGAACTTGCCATTCTTTGTAATGGTCCACAAAGTCCAAGGCTTTATAGTAGTCAATAAAGTAGAATTAAATATTTTTTCTGAAACACTCTTGCTTTCTCTGTTATCCAGAGGATATTGGCAGTTCGACCTATAATGTCTCTTCACTTTCTAAAATAAGCTTGTTCATCTGGCGGTTCTTGGTTCATATATTACTGGTGTTTAACTTGAAGGATCTGGAGCACTGCATTGCTGTTATGTGAAATAAGTGCTATTGTTCGATAACTTGTGTAGCTCTTAGCATTTCCATTTTTGGTTTTGAATGTAAATGACCTTTTCTACTCCAGTGGCCATTATGTTTTTTAAATTTGCCATCAGATTATGAGAAGTATTATAACAGAATTATTTTGCAAGGTTTTAAACAATTCTGATGAAATCCCTTCACTTCCTGCAGGTTTGTTATTAGCAAGGCTTTTTATATGGCCCATTTAACTTCACTCTCCAGGATGTCTTGTCTGTCAACCAGGGAACACAGTATGAAGTTGTCATATTAGATTTCTGCTTATATAGTTCATCTGTATAGTCCTGCTATCCCTTCTTAATATTGTCAATTTCTGATAGGTCCCTCCCATTTTTGTCTTTTATCATGCCTGTTTTATGTGGATGTTTTCCTTTATATTGTAACTCTTCTTGAAGAGATCTTTTCACTTGTAAATAGCACAAAAGTACAGTTTTGTACCTACCATAAATGTAGATGTCCGAGAGGTATGCATCTGCAGTCCTTACAAATGGTTTGTCCTGTCGTCAGGCAGCCCTTCGGTCGGACGGATTCCAAAGTCTGGGTCTGGCCTCGGCTGATGTCGCACTTCACCCGACGTCACAGCTGCAGTTCTTCGGGTATAAAGGTATCAGCCAACGCCATTTTCCTCAGTGTTTCTTGCCCCAGATGCCAGGTGCCCTCTAGGAAGGCTAAATTTGGATAAATGTAAAAGTTTCCAAATAAGAGAGAGCAAATAAAAATAAACATGTATATACATATATACAAACAAATACACCATAATAGATTCCCCCAGCTAGCTAGAAGATGGGCAAATACCCTAGGAGTACCACAGAGGGGAAGGAGGGAGGGTAATCCTGACTGCAGATGCATACCTCTCGGACATCTACATTTATGGTAGGTACAAAACTGTACTATGTCCTTCAAGGATGCATCTGCAGTCCTTACAAATGGGTAGAATACCATAGCCAAACTGGGGGAGGAGGTAATAATAAGATTATGGTGTAGCTAAGATCCCTTGCAAAACAGCAGTGGCAAAACCTGCTCGGGATCTGGAGTATAAGGGTAGATTATAATGCTTGGCAAATGTATGCACGGAGCTCCAAGTAGCAGCCTCTAAAATGTCTTTGGTAGCCACTCCTCGTAAAAAGCTGTAGTAGTGGCTGTAGCCCTTGTGGAGTGAGGTCTGATGTTTTCTGGAGTTGTCTTTCCATGGTAAGAGTAACAAAATCTAATGCAATTTCCTGTCCACTTAGAGATTGTCTGTTTTGAAATTGCTTTTCCTTCCATTCCTGTTGCATATGCTACCAGTAGCTGGTCAGATTTTCTATTGCTCTTGGTCCTGTCCAGGTAGTAGCGCAATTGCCTATGTACATCCAAGGTATGTAATAGTCTTTCTCCCCTGTTCTGTGGGTTGGGGAAGAATGTAGGCAGGTGGATAGCTTGGTTTAAAGATACCCTGGAGACCACCTTTGGCATAAAAGTAGGATTAGTTCTCATGGACACTCTATCTTGATGGAAGATAAGGAAGGGCTGTACTGCCATTAATGCCTGTAGTTCAGAAACCCTTCTTGCTGAAGTGATTGCAAGCAGGAAAGCAGTTTTCCATGATAAGTACTGTAATTCTGCTGTTGCTGCTGGCTCGAAAGGAGGGAGTGTCAACTTTTCTAGCACAAAGTTTAAGTCCCATGCGGGCAATGATGGCTTCTTTGGTGGTTTTACATTCTTAATTCCTCTCAGAAACTGCCTGAGTAGAGGATGTGAGAAGACTGGAGGGTCCATGTTGTATTCTGCTGAAATAGCTGATGCATGAATCTTAATGGAAGAATAGGACAGGCCATTGTGGAAAAGCTCTGCCAAGTATTCCAGGATGTTAGCTATGTTTACCAGTGACACATTTTCTCCTTTTTCTGCACTCCAAATGAGATATATTTTCCATTTTGCTGAATAAGTTTTCCTTGTTGAGGGTCTGTGAGCCTCCAGGATAATGTCTTTAACCCTTTGAGATAAATCTGGGTTATTTTGTCTTATGCAATGTTCCAGGCAGCCAGCTGCAGTGTTTTTAGGTTTGGATGCAGGGTTCTGAAGTTGTTCTGTGTTAGCAGTAAGGGAACTAGGGGCAGAGGTCATATTTGTTCCCGAGACATGCTCCTCAGTAATGGGTACCAATGCTGCCTCGGCCAGTCTGGAGCTATCAGGAAGATCCTTGGACGGTCTTCTTTGATCTTCAATAGCACCTTGTGCATCAAAGGAAGAGGTGGGAATGCATATGCTGTCAGGTTTTTCCAACTGAAAGATAGGGAGTCCACCTTCCAAGCAAGTGGGTGGTATGCCCTCGTGCAGAATTTTTTCAATTGGTGGTTGTGTGGGGATGCGAATAAGTCTATTTCTGGTAGTCCCCATTTCCCTGTAATGGATTTGAAGATGTCTGGATGCAGCATCCATTCGTGGGCATCCGTGGTAGTTCTGCTTAGGATGTCTGCTAGTATATTTTCTTTTCCTGGTACAAATATTGCTTGTAACTGAATGTTGAAGCTCAGGGCCACCTTCCAGAGGTCCATTGCCATCCGGCATAGAGGGTTCATAGGTTCATAGGTTCATACTAGGCTATCTGCCCAAGGGCATTTATAAGCCTAGCCCATAGTTATGTGGCTTTCGCCACCCCTTTAGTTTGAATAAAAACTATGCCTATCATTTTGCTGTGCCTCTGTCAAGCAGTGACACTGAAGTAATCCCTGGGGTATATCTGCAATCTCCCATCCATTGGTCAAGATTCCTCTTGAACAAGGCCAGAGAGGTGCTCTGCCTCACATGTACCGGGATTTTGTTCCACAGCATAGGAGTCTCTGGGTGATGAATCTGTCCCTCCAGCACGTTCTATTTATAACCGTGTCAAGGTTTAAGTCTCCCGCCCTTGTGGTTCTGAGGGATCTAGATTTTTTGAGGTGAAGCATATTCATCAAATCTGGGTTTGACATGGCCTTATATGTCAGGCACAGGTCACCTCTGAGCAAGCGGTATGAGACTGAATAGAGCTGGAGTTCTTTCAGTCGGGCAGCATAAGACATATTTTTGAGACCCTTTATCCTTTTGGTGAGGAACTTTTGGGGCCTTTCAAGCTGCAGCAGGTGTCTGGTCAGATACATTCTAAACGGGGCATTGTACTCAATCATAGGTCTAATGAGTGATGAGTACAGGTGAATGTGTGCCTCCCTGTTTGTTGATGTACCACATAACTGTGGTGTTGTCCGTCCTTATCAGCAATTGACCCTGTTGAAGAAATGGTCTGAATGTCTGAATTGCCAGTTTTACTGCCAGCATCTTCTTTTGATTTATGTGTAGGTTGAGCTGGTCTTGAGTCCATAAGCCTTGTATGCACTTGTCCAGCATGTGTGCCCCCCAACCGAGGTCTGAGGCGTCCGTTGTGATAGTCTGGCTTGGTTGAGTGCTGTGGAAGGGCAGCCCTTTGTTCGATTGACAGGCCTGAGCCCACCATTGGAATTCTTGCTTCAGGCATGGAATTATTGGAATTTGGGTCTCTAGGCTGTGCTTGTGCTGAGACCATAAATTCCTTAGGTACCATTGTAACTTTCTCATATGTAGTCTGGCATGTGGAATCAATATTATGCAGGATGCCATGTAACCCAGGGCTTGCAGGACTTTCCTTGCTGTTAGCTGGTTCTGCTTTGTTAATGCCATGAAATAGAGAGGAAGGTGCTTCTGTTTTTCTGCTGTGAGGGATGCCATTTGATTTGATGTGTCCAGCTCTGCACCCAAGAAAGTTATCCTTTGGGATGGTATCAGCCTTGACTTTTTTATATTGACTGTGTATCCCAGGGCTTGCAGTAGATGAATGACCTTTTTCAAATCTTTTGCTAATTTGTTTTTGTTGTCCGCTTGTAACAGGCAGTCGTCCAGGTAAGGGTAAATTTGAATTCCCTGAAGCCTGCAATGAGCAATTACTGATGCCAGGCATTTCATGAATACTCTGGGCGCAGTAGATAAGCCAAAGGGCAATGCTGAGAATTGATAATGCTCTGATCCTGCAAGAAATCTGAGGTATCTTCTGCAATTTGGTCGTATGGGGACGTGCAGGTATGCCTCCTTGAGATCTAGAGTTACCAGCCAAGACTCCTTGCCCAGCATGGGAAGAAGCTGCTGTAGGGTCAGCATTTTGAATTTTGGAACAATGAGGTATGTGTTTAGAGCGGACAGGTCGAGAATAGGTCTCCATTGGTTTTCTTTTCTTGGTACCAGGAAAAGTCTGGAGTAAAATCCTTGCCCTTGTTCCATAGGCGGTACCCTTTCTATAGCTCTCATCCTTAGTAAGTGGTGTATTTGTTCTAGAGCTTTTGTCTTCTGATTTGGAGGTAGGTTTGGCATTCCTCTCTTCCTTGGTAGAGTATGGAAGTGAAACCTGTAACCTTGGTCTATTGTCTGTAAAATCCATTTGTCTCCTGTGATGTGATGCCAGTTTACTGAAAATAAGGCTAGCTTTCCGCCTAAGGGTGCTTCTAGTTGTTCCCTGGTAGGCGGTCTCAGAGCCAAGTCACTGTGATTGTCCTGTGGAAGTGGTGGTGGCTGGATCTGTGGCAGTACTTCGCTGGTTGTTAGGCTGCCACTGACGTCCCCTGTAGGCACCTCTGGATTGACCTCTGCCTCTTGGGCGCCTATTCCTGCCTCTCTGAGCTCTGGAGGTGTCTGGAAAGGACCAATTCTTGGAAGGCCAGTTCCTACTAAACCTTGGAGGCTGGACCTGTAAGAAATCCTTGACTGTCTGGACAGATTTTGCTTTCTCTTCCACCTTCTTCAGCACCTGCTGTGCAGGGGAGCCAAACAAATTGAGCTTATCCATGGGAGCATCTAGGAGCTTTGATTTAACATGGTCTGGTAAGGATTGCTCTTTTAACCATGCATGTCTTCTGATCACTGTACCAGTCATAGCTGATCTAAAGGAAGCCTCCAGTGCATCATAGCCGCATTTTAAGGAATGATTACTGACCTGCTGAATGTTATGTACCATTTCCTGAACAGATTTTTTGTCTAATGGTTCAGGCGAGGACAGTTTTTTAGTTAACTGATCTAACATAAATTCCTGATACTGAATCATGTGGAATTGACAGTTTAAGGCCCTAGCCGAAAGAGTAGCAGAAGTGTAAACTTTTTTACCCCATCTCTCTAAGGCCCTAGATTCCCTTTCAGAGGGGAGCGGGTTTTTGGCAGAGGTAGCTGCTACAGCCATGGGTCCCTGGGAGATAGTTTCAGGATCTGCAAAAGGAGCCTTATACAAATGATAATGTGTGTCCGGAACCCCGTAGTACCTGTCGGGCTTAGCAGGGGCCGGAGGAAGAGAATCAGGAGCAGTACAAGCATCATTAAATGCATAATCCACAACAGGAAGTACTGGAGGAATGGCTAAAGGCCTATGCTGTGGCAAATGCAAAAAGGTCCGAAGCCTTTTCCTAGAGTCTGAAAAATCCTGGCCCTGCCATTGAAATTGTTCCCTCATAGCATGCAAGGTTTCCCCAAAAGAAAATTCCTCAGGCGGAGAGGCAGAAGGAATGGAGTCTTCTGCATCAGAGTCCTCATAAGGAGAATAAGGGCCCTCTGGAGGGTTTGTATTATCTGAATCATCAGAGGAGTAATCTGAAGATACTGGCTCAGGGGGCTCTGCTCTAGGCCTCTTCTCTGGAGGTGGGTGAGAGGCCCTGTCAGGGTGAGGTTGGGATCCCGGATCAAAGAAATGAGATCCTCTGCTAGACTAAGCATTTGAGAACTAGAGCTAGGCCTGTGAGAGGGGGTCTTAGCAGGTACAGTTTTGGCAGATTTTGCTGCTTTAGCCCTGGCAAAAGCCTTAATCGACATGGATGCAGGGGGCCTAGCAGCTCCACGTGCAGGAGTAGATATATCTAAAGGTATAGTATCAGATAAATCCTGAGAACCTGCAGGAGCAGGTGGGATTTCAGTAGCAGATTCAGCCATGCTGGATGAGGCCTCGGTAGGAGGCAAGCTTTCGGCCGAAGAAAGAACCGTGGACTCGGTTTCAGCCGAAACCGAGACACTCGCGGTTGACTTAACCGCGGTTTCAGCCGAAACCGCGGACCGTGAGTGTCGGTCCTTTTCCTTGCGCTTTTTAGTTGATTGCGAAGTCGGAGTTTCCGACGGCATATTGTAAGCAAAAGCGGAGCCGAAAAACTCCTCAGCAAATTCCGACCGACGTCTAAGCGTCCGTCGGTTGAAAGAAGCACAGGCTAGACAAGCTGCTAGGTCGTGGTCTGGGCCTAAACAAGGTAGGCAGTAAGAGTGGAAATCTTTATGAGGTATTTGTTTCCCACAAGTTAAACAGTTATTCACTTTTTCTGACATCGGCTGAGGCAAGAAAGAGTCCCCAGCGGGTACTTAGCTTTTTAGAAGTCTTCGGTAGTAGTAATCTCTGGTTCTGACCGACCGGCACTTGTGAACAGCTTCTGCTTCGGGCGCCACGCGGCAAGAAAGACTGAGGAAAATGGTGTCGGCTGATACCTTTATACCCGAAGAACTGCAGCTATGACGTCGGGTGAAGTGCGACATCAGCCGAGGCCAGACCCAGACTTTGGAATCCGGCCGACCGAAGGGCTGCCTGACGACAGGACAACCCATTTGTAAGGACTGCAGATGCATCCTTGAAGGACATCCTGTGTATAGTTACTCAGACATACTATCCACCAGATTTAATCCTTTAACATTCTGCTCTTCACATCCACTACATATTCAGATGGAATATTGTTAAGCTTGTATCTGTTGTTTTTGTTATCCCCAAAATGCCCTAATGGAGGTCAGTATAGTGATATGATTCAGTTTTTTTGTTTTGTCTTCCTTTTTCCATTAATGAAGTCTTAATCCTTAGAAGATGAGGTCTTCTCACCCTGTTATCCAATACCAACTTTTGTTTGTATTTATTTGGCATTGCTGAACCCAGTATCACTGCTAAATTTGGGAATCTCTGGATAGAGTGTCGGAAATTTTGTTCAAGTGATACTCTCTGGTTTAGGTTCTTTGTCATATTTTTAAGTATATTGAAATAAGCATTTTTTCTCCTACTGCAAAGTAGTGAATGGATTATATAGTTATGTTTTGGAAATTCAGGCATTATTTAGAGTCTTGAGTCAGTCTGCTTCAACCACTGCCATTAGTTTTCCTCAGTCTGAAATTAAAAAGTAAAATAACTGGAATTCCCACAGGCTCAACAGATTTATGGCCCCAGAGGATGAAAGAAAGCAGTTGTAAATGATGGTACACAATAAAAACAGATATGAATTGTATAACACTGAATATGTCTAATGCCCCATAGGGTAGAAATGAACAAGATCTGCACTGTGTGGGTTTTTTCTTGACCCAAAAAAAATCTAAAAACATGATGAGCATGAGCATGTAAGGGACAGGATGATCAATTCCATATGTATCATGAGATTGTTTCATTTACAGCAAACATGCTGTAGACTGAGAAAACTGAATAAGACTGGATTGCATCAGAGGAGATGAAGTAAGTGTGTGTGTGTGTGTGTGTGTGTGTGTGTGTGTGTGTGTGTGTTTGTGTGTGTGTGCATTCAGTAACAGTTTAATGATCATGTTGTAGGAAGAAAAATATACTCTAGGAAAAATAAATGCTGTATGTAGGGGTATAGTTATCTTCTAAAGAATATGTAGTCTCAAAAGTAGTCCGGGAATATGGCAATATGTGGATCAGCTATATGGCAGTATTTTTAGAGGGGGTATGATGGTAATGGCCATTGGTTTGCTCTGGATAATAATCATACTGCTAAAGGGGCTAACATGCAGTCGGAAATCACCTGCCATTGCTATTTTCTTTAATTCCATCAAAAAGGAATTACTTAGTCTGTCATGAGAAAATCTACATTTTTAAACTATTAGCATGCCCATACTTAAAAATGTGGTACTTTTTATATGTTTTTGTTTCTTGTTTTTGTATTAATCACATTTATTAAATGACCACTTAAGACAAAGGCAAGCATACATTAACAAAAAAGAAAACATATCATATTAACATTTTTCTCCATTTTACGTACATTATATATCACATATCTTGTCTTTGTAATTATTAGTCCAACATTACATAAATTGCTGAATTCCTGCCCTCCCTTAAAACTCATTCCTCCTCCTCCTATTAAACATTAGTCTGCATGTATCGTTCCAAAAATTTCTATTTATTTCTGTGAAATTTGCTCCTTCCCTTTTCTTAAGATCCCTCCTCCAGTCCTTTTATCTCTTTTATCAAATTTATACTTCAAATGTAGTTGGCTTAGACTTTGATTTCCATTTTCTGGTAATTGCTTTTTGGCAGCCAGTGAAATTAAGCATAAGGCCTTACTAAGTCTAGGCAATTCAGATACTGTGTCCCAGCTAAAAATTCATATCCATAGTTACAGCCACTTGTTAACCCAGTAATTCTGACAAAGTACACTGTAGTGAATTTTTAAACTCGGGCAACTCATTACACTCCCAAAACACATGTTTCAAGTTATCTCATTCTTCCCCATCTCACCTCCAACATTTGCTGTCTACCCAAGGAGAAATTCTGTAAAGTTTGCTTGGGGTATAAAAAAATACCTATGCAAACCCTTCCAAGCAAAGATTCTAAATCTTTTGGACGTTGTCGCATACTTGGGAGCCATACAAATGTCCTCTCATTGTTCCCTTGTAAGTTGTTATTGCTGTCTCTCTGCCCAATCTTTTCTAACCTCCTCTGATTGATTCCTATGGTTATCATGCAGTATTGTATGTGCCCTGCTCATTATATCTCTTTTAACAGTAGCTTCTCTTCTAGGTTCAATAAAAAACTCAACTAGAGCAGGTCTTTTACTCAAGATTTGCCTATCTCTTTCTCTTTGCCTGTACTCTGATACTAATCCTTAGTATGGAAGACAGTCTCTAGTCTACAGTCCAAATGGCTTCTTGGCCTCATCCCCTCTCTATTACCTTTCCCTCTCTAGGTATTTCCTCCCAATATCTTGCTTCCTTTGCCAGTTTTCTCCAGTAAATTCCAGACCATCTTGCCAGTTTTCTGTACCCCTACTTGCAGTCATCCTTATTGGCAAAATCTCCTTTCTCCACTCTTATTTTGGTTTAGTTCTTGGAATACTTCCTGATAGTTTATGAATATAATATTATGTATGGTTGTTATTAGTCCTTTTCAAAATCTGCTTCCAAAATTCCACTCTGTCTTTATTTCTTAAGCTTCCCCTGCTTCATCATCACCCATTTTCATTTTGAATTATAACCTTCTGTTTGTGTTATGTATATGAGCCTAAACTGTGTTGCTCTAAAATATCCCTCCAAATCAGGTAATTCACCTTGTTCTATTGGAAGGATGAATTTATCCCACGTACCTCTTGCCTTCTTCCCGTCTGAGATAAATCCCTTCAACTCTTATTGTCACCAGCTTCTCCTGTAGTTGATAAAAATATGCTTGACCCATATATAAATTAAAGGGACTGAATTGTTTTCGCTGCTTGTATCTTCCTATCCATATCCATAAACAAAAGAAGCAAAATTCTGTAGACTTCACCACAGCAGAGAACGAGCAAATTCCACTTGATTAAGAAGAAAATGAGCTTTTATTGATAAAACAAATAAAATACAATGAGCGGTTTCGGCAAAAGCTGCCTTCTTCAGATCGTGTAATGTAAAGACCAGCAGTGGTTTAAATAACATTGAAAAAACAATCATAATGAGGCTTTAGTCACTTCCTTTTTCCTTTGGTTTTTACTCCCAATCACAATGTAGCATCAGTGAACTTATGTGCATGAGCTAAAGAGAACAAGATCTTGTAATTGGTGTTTTGATGTTGGCCAATAATTCGTCTAACTAATGGTATTATATCCAGTCATGCTTCTATGTTCTAATAAGGGTTCAGAATTACTGTTCTGTTGACAACCAATCATATACTTCACATTGGTTGTTATTTCCAATCGCAATACAGCCTTAGTAAGCTCATTTGCTTAGATTGAAACTGCTATTTGGCACTATAGCCAAGCCCAAACAATCATATGTCCCACTTTGGTTCTTACTTCCAACCACAATGTAACATCAGTAAACGTATTTGCATAAACTAGAACTGCTGTTTGATACTATAGTCAGAATCACTAAGAATTCTTATATGTCAGTAAAGTTAATACCCATGTCAAGACTTAATAAGTCTTTGATAAATATAATTATATAAATATATAACGTTAAGCTATCCAAAGACATAAAAAAAATGCTTCAGATGCAAAGTATGTTAACTAAACATATATCCAGATCAGAGAGTTGCTTGTTACAAGACTATATAGACTTATAAATCTGCAAATTAAAATTGTTATTGTTAATAATAATAATAATAATAATAATAATCATTTTAATTGGCAGGTTTATAAGTCTGTATAGTCTTGTAACAAGCAACTCTCTGAGCTGGATATATGCTTAGTTAACATACTTTGCAACTGAAGCCTTTTTTTTTTTTTTTTGTCTTTGGATATCTTAACTTTATATATTTAGTTTTATTTCCATTGAATACCAAGTTTCTATGCAGTTTAGAAAACATTGTGCTACTACTTACTAACTCTTAAATGTTTAGTTATGCAAGGTAAGAATGTAACTTAATATTTTAAGGTGTAAAGCTTGCTTTTATGAAACTACTGGAAGCTTTGCTGCAGAGCTATTGATATTTGCAGTAGAAACGAAGGATAACAGTATGAAACTATATTTATGAAGTACTTATTAAGCCTTGACATGGGTATTAACTTTACTGACATATAAGGATTCTTAGTGATTCTGACTATAGTATCAAACAGCAGTTCTAGTTTATGTAAATACATTTACGGATGCTACATTGTGGTTAGAAGTAAGAACCAAAGTGGGACATATGATTGGTTGGTCTTGGCTATAGTGCCAAATAGTTTCAATCTAGGCAAATAAGCTTACTAAGGCTGTGTTGCAATTGGAAATAACCAATTTTTCCCCCTTCCCCTTTCCCCTTTTTTCTCTCCTCATACCCCCCCTCCCCCCTTCCCCCTTTTCCTGCTTCAGCCTCATGTGGTCTATATAGTTTTATTATGCTTAACTTGGGCACATTAACATTAGTATTGTGATCAGTTTTAATTTCAGTTTTTGAAAGTCACTTGCACTTTATATCTCCTCTTCCTTTTCCACATTCATATATGTGAGAGGTTAACATGTTCAGATTTATGAAAATATGAAGTAATGTTTGAGCGGATGCTGTTTTAGTTTGTGATATCATGGTGCTGGCTTATTTGATAGTTCATTTGAGCTTGCATATTCATTGTTTTTACTCATCAAGTTTTAATAGTTTTGACATTCTATTTATTTACATATAGGTTTTTGATTTGTACTGTTATATATATATATTTTCATTTTTATATATTTATTTGCATAAATGAATTGATTTGCATTGCTATATGTATATTTTTCATATACATATATGATTTTCAATTTAAATAAACTGAAATGTGATTAAGGGCTGTGTTTTAAGAAGGAATACCTTCTCCACAGCGTCCGAGGTTATCCATTCAGATATAGGATGTATCTACCCTTTGAAATGTTAATTGTCTTGTTTAAATTGATGGATCTAATTGTTTAATTGGGCTGATGATTTTATATTTAAAGATGGGAGATTGCATTGTAGAATGTAACCTGAGGAAGCACACTGGGATGATGCGTGAAAGCGCTTGTTCTCTCTTTAATAAAATCCTTTGACTTATTTTATGGTGATTCGTGGTGGTTCCTTACAGCTTTACAAGAAATAACCAATGTGAAGTATATGATTGGTTGTCAACAGAACAGTAATTCTGAACCCTTAGTAGAACACAGAAGAATCTTGATTGGATATAATACCATTGTTAGACAAATGATTGGCTAACATCAAAGCATCAATTACAAAATCTTGTTCTCCTTAGCTCATGCAAATAAGTTCACTGCTGCTACATTGTGATTGGAAGTAAAAACCAAAAGAAAAAAGGAAGTGACTAAAGCCTCATTATGATTGTTTTTTCAATGTTATTTAAACCATTGCTGGTCTTTACATTACACGATCTGAAGAAGGCAGTTTATGCCGAAAGCGCTCATCATATTTTATTTGCTTTATCAATAAAGGCTCATTTTCTTCTTAATCAAGTGGAACTTGCTCATTCTGTGCTGTGGTGACCTCTACAGGATTTAGCTTACTCTGTTTTCCCAGCCTGAGACACTTCAGTGTGACTGGGATATATATTCTCATATCCATAAACAACGTCTTCCAGTTTCTCAATTTTTGTATTATCTTCTGATTAGTCTCTTCCCACACATTCTTAGCTGCTATAACAGAAGCCTTTTAATCCATACTCCTAAATAATTCATCTTATTGTGTCCCTATTAATATGGGTATTGTTGAACCAGTTCATGTGTGGGTACATAACTTACAGCTATATCCTTTGTTTTATCTTCATTAATTTCATGTCCTGAAAAGACTTGAAATTTATCTCATAATGTTCGACAACACTGAGACATCCTTTTAAGGATTTATCATTTACAAAATAATATCTTCTGCAAATAAAGCCAACTTTTTGTCATTAACATACCAATTATATCATTGCAGTTTTTACTTTCTTATTTTCTTTGCCAATGGCTTTAAATATAAAGCAAATATCTATTCAAACACACCAAGAAAGAGAAGAGCTGCAGCTTATATGTGTGCCTCCAATTATTTCTGTATCTTCCTAATTAACCTTATTATTGTATCAGGGAATGCAAATGTTTCCTTTGCCCTACTCATAAAATCCTAGCTTACTCTGTCAAATGCTTTCTCTCCATCCAGACCCACCAACAGCAGCAGCATTTTCTTAAATTCTACTTCCCTCTGGACCATCATTGTTCTATTAGTGTTGTCAAATATTTGCTTCCCCTCAAAAAAACAACACTGACCCATGTCTCAGTTTTGGCGAGACCTTTGCCATTCTTTTAGCTAGTATAGACATAGACGCAGTCACAACTTAAACTTGCTCCTCCCCCATGTCTCACACATTACACGCTGGACTCTAACAACTCCCATTGCTTCCCCTATACTGACTCCCCCTACTGGTGACCTCTTCTCATTTTCCTATCACTTTCCTACAGGTCTTAAACATTACCTCTCCTAACTACTGACTCTCCTAATATGCCTTTCTCAACCCAAAATGTTCTCTTCTTGCCTCCCCTTACTCTTTCTTTACACCCTTACTTCCTATAATTCCCACCTTACACCAACATACATTTATCCTACAAATACTCATGCTAATGCCCTCACTCACCCTCTGCAGTCCTTCTCTATCTGCTCATCTATCCTTCCTCTGAATACTCTCCTCCCTAAAATCAAAATGCCTCCATCCCCCAGTCCTTCTCTATCTGCTCATCTATCTTTCCTCTGAATACTCCCCTCCCTAAAATCAAAATGCCTCCATCCCCCACTATCTCTTTTAAAAGTAAAATAAAGTACCTATTCTACAAACAAAACTTCATCCCCAAGACTCTACTTCAGTCAGGTGACATTCATCCAAACCCAGGCCCCCATTTCCCCTCTCCAGTGAATAATGTTAATTTTCCAAACCCAGCTGGAACTACTCCTCCAAAAAAACATGTATCATTTTACTCTATGAATACTAGAAGTGTGTTAAACAAAATTAGTGAATTCCATGTCTGGATGGCTAACAACAACCCTGATATAGTTAACCTGACAGAAACCTGGCTGAAACCTCACTACCATGACAGTAATATCCTCCCTCCTGGATACAAAATACTTAGACTAGATCAACAAAAGAAAAAAGGGGGTGGAGTGGCCATGGTCTACTCTAACCATCTTACTCTTTAAAGTCTGAACAAACCTACTCTCTCCTTTCCACCTGCTGAACTCCTGACAGCTAACTTTAAACTTAACAAATACAACACTATCACTGTTGTAGCTATCTATATTCCTACAGGGGACAACGTTACCCTTTTGGAAAACATTCTCTCTTACCTTTCTCAACACATTCATAATGAAACCATCCTTCTCGGGGACGTAAATATAAACTGGCTAACTCTCCAGGCACGAGACACTACTTCATGCATCAACTTACATGGTTTTATGCTACTAATCTCGGCACCCTCCCATATAAACAGATCACACAACCCTAGCTATCTTATTGATTGGATATTAGTCTCTGTTCCCTGCAAATACCATGACATTGAAACTCTACCCAACTCCCTTAGTGATCACTCCCCTGTAAAAGTAACTGGATACACTCCTCACTTCACTAGACCACATAGTTTGCGACAGGTTATGTATCTATCTACCTTCTGCCCTGAGACTTTTAACGCCTTCCTCTCCAAAATTAACTGGACATATCTAACCCTACTCCCCCTAGATGAAACTGTCCAGTCACTCAACTCTACCTTCCTAAACATCCTTAACTCACTTGCTCCTCTCCACATTGTCCGGATCAAATCTAATACATCCCCATGGCTAACCAATGCTACGTGCACCTTAATGAAAACTAGAGACAGGATGTGGAAAATATGGGTGAAAACTAAACTCCCTACTCATTTGCAAAAATATAAAGAACTCAGAAATCTGACCAAAAAACACATCAGCAAAGACAAAAAGGACTTTTACTTTAACCCCCCTACTGCTGAAAAATCAAACCCCCAAAAAATTCTGGAACTCATTAAATCAAATTCTGCATCCTGGTAACCATTCTTCTCCCAACCCTTGCCCATACAGCACACCAGAAGAAACTGCTGACATTTTCAATACCTATTTTATTGAATCAATTTCAAAGATGATAAACTACATCCCCACTATCAACACTAATAATTCCTCTGAATCCCCTCTTGTTCTAAATTATTCTAACACTTTTTTCCCTTAAATCTGTACTGACTAACTATATTAAATCCTTACTCTCTAAATTAAAAACCTGTTCTTCATCTGCTGACAATTTGTCTCCCTATTTGCTGCAGGTAGCAGCTAAATCTCTTGCTATCCCTGTATCTATCTTAATAAACCGCTCCATCTCTAAATCAAAAGTCCCTTCTATCTGGAAAGAAGTCTACACTTTACCTATACATAAAGGAGGTAATTCCACCAAAATTACTAATTTCAGACATATTGCGATCTCTCACCACTCTCAAAAATATTGGAAAAATGCATACATAAGCAAGTCATGCAATACCTACTACAGGAAAACTTGCTCACACCCACCCAACATGGCTTTCGCCCAAAACATAGCACTACTACTGCCCTAATATCCTTCATTAATACGATTTCTCTGGTCAGAGACAACAATAAATTTGTCTTTTGCTTATTCCTTAACCTCTCTAAAGCCTTTGATACACTTCTCCCTCCCTCTTCTACTGACCAAACTGTTTAGCCTTAACTTCTCTACTACTGCTGTTACCTGGTTTTCCAGTTATCTCACTGACCTCAGTGATGTGGCTCTCAACTCTCTCCCCTCCTCTCCCAGTCAAAATGAGTGTCCCCCGAGGAACTGTCCTTGGCCCATTACTTTTTAATATCTTCACAAATCTACTCTATGCCTCCTGCCCCCAGTCATCCCTTATACAATATGCAGATGACTCTAAAGTCAACACCATCGCTGACACTCCCTCTGACCTTATCTCTGCTACTCAAACATCCTTTAACTCAGTCGAAACCGTGCTCTCTGGCAACCATCTTATTCTTAACCCTAAAAAACAAAACTGTTACTCTTTCTTCCCAAAAACTTCACCTACCTTAAACCCACATTTTCCATACTGTCCCTCGATAAAACATCTGTCATTGTTGAATCTAGCACAAAACTTCTAGGCGTCATTATAGATGACCAGCTTAAGTTTGATTTACATATAAATAACTGTATTAAAAAGACACACCAAAAACTTCGTTATTGAAACAAAAAGTTTCTCACAAACAAAGCAAAAATAACTCTCTCTTATGCTTACCTCCTACCTAGCCTATTGTATAGCTCTCAAATTTTCACCAATCTTAACTCCTCACTCCTAGCTAAATTAGAATTGACTTACAACAAGATTGCTAGATTTGCTGCACACCAAACATATAAATCTCACCATTGTCTCTTGCTCAAATACTTAATCTGGCTAGAATTACCTCACCAGCTCTTCCTCTCTCAACTCCAGATAATTCACTCAATTCTATACCAACAATTCTACTGTCCCAGCTTATCTCCTCTCATCTCTCAATATTCTCCCACTAGGTCTCTACATAGCTATGACCAAGACTTGCTACAAATATATAAACCTAAGACCAGAACTGGATGCAACCTCTATAGCTACCATCCTACCATAACATGGAACAAACTTCCTTTAGAAATCAGGTCCCTCAAACATCTTAATCATTTCAAATCTGCCACCAGAGAATACCTAAAAACTCACTGGTCTTGCCACTGTACTAATCCTCCTTAAACTACCTTACTACTTCAAAGACAGTCTACCACCTGCCCTTTTGTAGACTCCTACTTTTATTTTATCGGTAAGCTCCGTTTTAGCCTCCTAATCTGGGCAATAACCTGACATTACAATCTTAAATACTGTAACCTCTATAAACTATCACTCTACTTGTCCATCTCTCATTTCTCTCCTGATTCAAAAATGATGTCAATAACAACTGATATTTTGAAATTCTTTGCTGTTAAAAAAAAGAAAGAAAGAAAAAAGAAAATGTGTTTTGTCGTTGTCTATTGCTTCTAGTCATACTTAAATTGTAAAATACTGAAGCCTTTTCTACTTGTGTTAAACTTATTGTAATATTGTGGAGCTTTTATCCCGGGGCCTCCACTGAAAAAGGGCTACTCAGCTCAGTCGGACAAACATAGTCAACAAATGTAAAATAAAATAAATAAATAAACACTTTGTAATCATGGTTTAAAATTTGAAATGGGCCTATATGAATGTGGGTCTCTGGCTTTGGATAATATAGCCCCCACAGCTATCTTCCAAGATGTTGGTACTTTCCCTCCTTTTAAAATACTGCTTAACAAAGTCTTCCAGACCTTCATCACTTTCTTCCTTCCTAACTTTCAAACTTCCACTGGAATGCAGTCTTTTCTGGGAGACTTTCCTGAAGATTGATTATATATCATCATTTTTATCTCATCACCTCCTGTATTAACTGTTAGTTGTTGAGCCTTATCTTACCTCTGACCTTGGCATAATTAAGTCTTCCATAAACATTGCCATTTGTGCTCTTTTTTAATTTCCAAATATCTCTGTTTTATACAGATTTTCATAAAATTTCCAAAATATCCCTAAAAATCTCTACAGGATCTGTGGTTATTTTTCTTGTTGTAGGTTCCCCTAAGTTTGGCAACAACCCTTTCTACTTTCTGCTGCCTAAGTTGCTGTGCTAAAAGCTTTTGTGCTCTGATATTATTATCAAGAACTAGTTGCTTAACAGCAATCTTTCTAAACTCATGCATATTATCCAGACATTCCCTTATTTTCTCTTTATTGCTGTGCATTTGTGCCTTTCTTGTTATTTGAGATCCCCCTTATTCTGCAATGCTTTAACCTTTGTCAGTCCTTGTAAGTAATTCCTATTACTTGTTAACTATACCTCCTAATCTTTTTTGTACCCTGTTTTTAAACTCCATTTTCATTTTATCCAACTCAGTAGCTATAACTTACGAAGATATTTATATCTTCCCTAATAACTCTTGAATAATCTCCAGTACCCATTCCTTAAATTCCTGGGTTTTTAACAGGTAGATGGGAAATTGCCAGTGCCTCATTTTTACTTCATTACCCTGCATTTTTATCTCAGTTTTTATTGGTGCCTGATCTGAAATAGTTATTGGATGTGTGTTGAAACTTTCAGTTAAATGCAAATGTTCCAAGGAAATATAATTTATTTCTAGTCTAGCCCACATATTATACTTTTCTTACATTTCTTTAGAAATTTACCCTGTTTTGTTATATTTCCCCTACTAGGTCCCCTGGTACACTCTCATAATTGCAAATCAAGTTTCATCACCCACTTGTAAATAATATTCTCTGCTGAAAGCTGAATTTTTCTAACAAAATTGTCTTAAGCTCCATAATAGCAGTTTTTTGTTAGAATGCAAATACATACCAGCAGTCTTCCTCCCTTGCCAGTAGCCCGTAATACCACAAATCTGCTATTATTGTCTTCTTTCTTGTTCTTTCACTATTAAAGCCCTTCTAGCAGTTATTATTACTCCACTTTTCATTTGTCCTTGATATTCTGCTAATATCCATCCTGAAATCCTTTTTTGTTAGTCACATGTTCATTTCTTTTTAAATGCATCCCCATGCAACATTGCTATTTCTTAATATGATTCAATACATTCTTTTTTGTCTTTATCTGTCAGGCTCTTTACATTCCAAGATAATATGGAGAACATAGCCATTATGATAAAAAAACTATTGTTCCCACCTATTATACATGACATTTTTTTTTGAGTATGTATTTCCAGCTTTTGCATTACATCCACACATTGCTTGGCAGGCTGATCTTTTATAAGGTTGTTCTTCTCATTTCCATTTGAACTTATGTCACATTGTTCAGGACTTTATTCTTTTAATGAAAATCCTCAAACAAAAAAAAATACATTTTCAAAACACCCATCCCATATTAACCTAGAGCAAACACACATAACTGTGTACATCTTAAAACATGTTGAAGTTGAACTTTCCAAATAAGAACAATTGCCCCATAACAGCTGCACCTGCAGGTATTACTTAACTTAACATTAAGGTCACCCATGCTAAAGTGCATTCTGTAGCCTGGGTTGCCTCTTATGATGATTGCTGTCTCTTATTTTCTTATCTCTATTCCTCTCCTTGACTTGAAAAACAGCTTATATGCTTTCAGAAAACATCAACGTTTAGACCTAAGAAAAAGTGCACTAGCTATCTTTAAACAAAAAAAAATTGTGTACTGTTCTGTTAAATGCACTGAAGTGTTAGGACTTGGTGTTGCCATTGTACCTATTAGTTTTGCATTTCCCTCAGCAAAGAACACTTGGAACTCTCAAAATTAATTGCTTGGACCTGTAGACAACTCCTCTGCATGGAAAAGTACTCAGTAATGAATCTTAATCATTTTCACTCTGAACAGAATGTATAGCCTTCAGGAGCAGACTTCTTGATTCCAACTGAACATTTGCTAATTGGAAAAAACAAGCTAATATCTTTGCAGTTGTAATAAACTTAGCATTTTTCATGGCTTTCTTCCTTTTGTCTTATTTTTAATGCCTTCTTGCTTAGAAAAAAAATGTTTATAGCTTAAGCCAAATACATTAATCTAGACAGTCACCCTTGTAAAAATAAGAGAAAATATCTTAATTCTACATATAATCAGTGCAGTTTTGCGCTCCACTCTTACCCCAGCAGCCTAAGATCAGAGCATATAAACATTAAATGTGTTTTTGTCCAGCCTTTCTCTTCTTGTTGTACTGCAAAGCCTACAATTCTTACAACTAAAAAGCTACCTGCTTACTTTAGTATCTTTAACACACACAGTGATCACTGAAAAGACTCCCCACACGTTTAAAATAACTCTGACTACACATTATACAAAACTGGTTTACTTATATGTAACGTTGTTTATATAGGTTCATAGGTTGGTACTGGGCTATCTGCCCGAAGGCATATATTAGCCCAGCCACGAAGTGCAGTATTCACCGCCCCTTTAGTAGTTCCCTAGACCCTTGTACTAGCAGGTAGTACCCTTGGCCCCTATCTAGTAGTGCTGTTGGTGTGATCCCCGGTGTGAACTTTCTGTTACCCATCCACTCATCAAGGTTCCTCTTGAAGAGTGATAGTGAGGGGCTCTGTCTTATGTAGATTGGGACCCTGTTCCATAGTAAGGGAAGTCTCTGTGAAGGGAATCTATTCCTCCAGCATGTTCTATTCATTGTTGTGTTGAGGTTTATATCCCTAGAGCATGTAGCTCGAGTAGATTTGGTTTTGCTAAGATGGAGCATGTTCAACAATTCTGGGTTGGACATGGCTCTGTACGTTAGACCGCCTCTGAGAAAGCAGTATGCAGCAGAGAACAGACTTAGCTTTTTCAATCGTGCTGCATATGGCAACTGTTTGAGGCCAGTAATCCTCTTGGTTAGGTACCTCTGTGGTCTCTCCAGCTGATGGGGATGTCTAGCCAGGTACATTCCAATTGGTACATTGTACTCAATAATGGGTCTGATGAGGGAAGAGTAGGGGGGCACCATTACATCCTTAGATCTTGATGCGAACCCTTTCGTGATCAGATGGGTCACATAGAAGGATTTTCTAACCACTTTGGCAACATGGTTATCAAAGGAAAGCTGACTATCTACTTGGGTCCCTAGATCCCTTATTTCTTCTTCAGATTTCAGAGGATTACCTCCTATGTTGTAGTTTATATAATGAAATGTTTTATATAAATACTAATAAGAACAAAATTTGTTTTACTTAGTCACTTTTTTCCTTTTTAGTGTCCTTCTAAACATAAACGAAGTAAAGGAGGGGCACATACTTCATAGTCCACCCACAAGTTTAACAAAGCCAACAAAATTCCAGCCTTTTAGCCACTTTTTCTTGCAAAGGCATATTTCATATATTTTATACCAAAATCTCATTAATGCTTTATAGTCTCCCATTTATTCACTAATTTCAGTGTTGCTGGCCTTCTTCCTGCTCATCTCCATCTCCTAATACTAGACTCTGGTCAAGTCCAAGGTTAATTCTTTTTGTCATCTCCTGTGCTTTTTTTTCTCCCTCTCAAGCATTTTCCTTTGGAGCATTGGAAACTGTTTCACTGGCAAAGTCTCTCTATAAACCTTATTGTCAGAAGATGAGAAGCAAAGTCTCCCTCTGCTTGCTGTTTCACTTCTTGTTGGATAAAAGTTTTTATTTCTCCTTAGCTTATTCATCAAAAATGACTGATTCTTTAGAAAAATATACTCTTAACACAGCTGGATATAGCAGCTTGAATCTCACACCTGCCTCTTGATATTCACTGATTACTGGGATATATTTGCTTTTCTTGTGCCTAGTGTACAGTAAACAGTCATTTGTTTACAAAAATACTGCTGTCTCCAGTTTTTAATACTTTACCCTTCTGTCAGAGTTTTGTCAGGATTAACTCTTTCTGCTGGTATGATTGCATCTTTACTAATACAGGTCTTGGCTGCTTTCTCATGGCCAGGTTTGGGGCATAGATTCAGTGTGCCTTTTTAATTAACACATCCTGCTGTGGAAGGTCAGTCCAGTTACTTATTTGTGCTTTCATAAAATTAATTCAGTCTGTTCCTTCTAATTTCTCTGGTACAGCAGAAATCTTAGTTTTTCTCCATCCTCTCTGTATTCTAACTCTACTATTGCTTTTGATAAAGCTCTTCTTGATAAGCCCCATAATGAGCAAGTTGTTTTTTTCATTTCAGCCTCCGATGTTTTTGCAGTTTATCACTTCATCTGAATGGTTTGTTAAAGGTTTGATTTTTGCAGCCTTTTATTTGATTTGATACATAATCATGTCTGAGTACATTTAATTTATTTTTTTCCTTTAAATTACTGGAAGTCATCTCTCTTTAAAAGCTGAAGCTTGAACTGCTTTTGTTGAACACCCACAGAATCGTCCCAGACAGTATTTTCTTTTCACCTTTTCTGGTTGATTTTCTTCTAGGTTTTCCAAATGTCTTCTTTATTTGCATCCAAGCAGTGTACTTACTAGCCAGTTACTGAATTTTTCCCAAAAAAACAGTTTCAGTGGCACTCCTTTTTCTTAGTTTCTGTTTTCACTTTGGGGGAACTGAAGTTAAGCTGTTGATCCATAGCTCTCAACTAGTCTGGGACAAATCTCAACAGAATCAGGGACAAATTTGGAAATCTGGGTCAATCAGGGACACTTTTAAAATATTAGAACTAACTTGAGACACTGACAGAATAAGAGAAAGTGAATTAATATAAAGTTTGTGAAGTAAAAAAGTCTATAACTCTAATTATTAACATTAATTATTAAGTGTAATTCACCACCTTTTCTCCAAGGTTTGGAGAGATTAAGAGGGTAAGAGCTTGAGTCAAAATCGGGGACACCTCTGAAAAATCCGGGACAGTTGATAGGTATGTTCTGATCAATTTATAGCCATCTTGTAAGTCTACTTGTCATATATTTTGCTATTAACACTGGGTTATGCAGGATAACGCAAATATAAAATCATTGCTCAGTATATGAATAACATGTCTGTTGAATGAACAATTTGCATTTCTGCAATATAGGTTGAAAACTATCCAGTGGAACCAGCTGTTCAGAAAGCATACTACAGTACTGTGGAACAAATGTCTCAGAAATTGAAAGCTATTAAGTACAATGGTAGCTACTTTAATCGAACTGAAAATGACACCAGGAGGCTCTGTACTCGTGAAGGATGGTTCTCCTGTCAAGTGAGTTGTAACACATCTTTGTTCATTTGAGTTCTTTGATTCCTTGAATTTCATCACTTGCATTTTTTACTATATTTGTTGTGGATTTGTTCTCCCAGGCCTCTGGTGGAAAGAGGGTTTTGTAACTCATTCAGACTTTCCAGTTATGGAATGCAGTTAAATAAATAAATACTGTAAGTTTATGGAGTCAGCTGATAAACAGTCTCATCCAGAATGTTACACCACATAATTTTACAGTTGGCTTTAAAAGAACTTGAGTAGATCATCAAAATTAAAATGGCAAGGTTGAACGTAACTATTCTTTTAATGGTAGCATTTGTATTTGCCCAGGCACTAAATTAAGATTTTATGTAATGAATGTTTTGTGTGTGTGTGTGTGTGTGTGTGTGTGTGTGTGTGTGTGTGTGTGTGTGTGTGTGTGTGTGTGTGTGTGTGTGTGTAAATACTGTAACTTTGTTGACT
The DNA here is from genome assembly GCF_019279795.1 of Protopterus annectens. Lineage (NCBI taxonomy): Eukaryota > Metazoa > Chordata > Ceratodontiformes > Protopteridae > Protopterus > Protopterus annectens. The sequence goes on along the minus strand of NC_056729.1, from coordinate 1,486,764,519 downwards.
TACCACTAAATCACGAGTTACTGTATCAACTCATGACCATCAAAGTAACAAAAGGAAATCTACTCCCATCCATTCTGCTCAATATGTGCTAACTCCAAGATTTCAGAATAGTGCAGACAATGGAAATTAACAGTAACTGTGCTGTTCCATGATTGCACAGACAGTAGCAACTGCAGATGTACAGTGACAAACCCCATAAAACCTGTTTCATGTTCCAAAAATATAACAGAACTCTACATACCAAACCTACATTGTTGTGGTACTCTGATGACAAATGCCATCTCACAAAATGTGTACAGTAAAATACAAGGTCAGCAGTCTGGTACATTGACCAAATTACTGGCTGTTACAGAAAAGTTGACAAATAGGCATTTAATCATACTGGGGTAATTCATAGATGTGTAAAGGCATATACATACACAGACACATACAGTGTATGATTTACATTCATTTGGTTGAATGTAACTTTTGTTGAATTTGCAAAAAAGTGGGTATGTTTGATTGATTAAAAGCTGATCGCACATACCTGGTTTTTTTTTTTTTTTTTTTTTTTTTTTGCAAGATTGTGGCATGGTGGGATCAGGGAATTTGCCTTTACCGCAACTGCAGTCAGATCTTGGACTCTGAGTTGGTATATGTAATTAGCAGGGGGTAGGGGTGCAAGCCCTTCTTGTAATAAAGAAAGCTTTACTTTTTTTTTTTTTTTTTTGATTGGCTGGTATTTGACCAGTTGTGGTCAGTCACTTGCCATTCAATATGGTGACTTTTTTGGCGTACAGATATATACATTACTAGTGGTATAGTGGAGCAGTTCTGTGCCCCTGGATCCATGGATATGAATGAAGAAAATGTGTCACATTCCACAACCCTGAAATCTATGGGTGCCTAATAATGAAAAGCAGTAACTTACTGAATGCATGCCATTTAAAGAGGAAGTGGGAATTTCAGCGAAGGGAGTCATGGAGACCAGAACCTGAGTTGGAGAACTGTGCAGGTTGAGGGACCTGTTTAGAGAGATGTGCTAACTTGAAAAAAGAAGGCAAGAGAGAACAGCCAAGAAGTTAGGCTGTATTAACAGATGGCTGTAAGACATTACTTTGAGAGAGAGAGAGAGAGAGAGAGAGAGAGAGAGCAAGGTGGGGAGAGAGAGAGACTTGAAATAAATAGTCCAAGAATTGTGGCTGCAAGAAACTGAATTTAAGTGAACATAACCCCCAAATGTGAACTTGAGAGGACTGATGTAAGGAAGTTTGGTTTATTATCTGTTATTTGTTCTTTCCTTTTTATTGTATGCTAACCCTAATTGTAGGCCTTACTCTAGAAAAACCCTTTCATTAACACTACTACTGCACAAGACTCTTGGACATGCACCTCACAAGCACAGCACTACATCTTTCTCCTTACTTAGTTTTTACTCTAAGTCTAAACTGCAAACATTCACACCCCTAATGTTTAAAATTTTGGCATATCTGTAATTTTAGGCATTAGCATCTAAAACACACACTTACCTACTGCAGTAAATCTTCCTCATTTTGATATATACCACACTAAATACACTCGATCATAAGTGCAAGTGACCAAATTTCCACATTATTCACTGTTCACTCTGTCAAACAAATGGCAATTTGACAAACTGAACATAATTCACATGTGTACATGTACATTTGTGTATGCACACATATGGATATACAAATTTATATATATTTATAAATGTATATGTGCACAAGCACTTGCGTGCACACACTGTAACAAAGTGCTGCTTATTTAGAGACACTTTTTAAATAGAACACTGTATGTCTTGCAGGGTGACTTCAGTTTTATTCTGCCTAACTTAAGAAGGTTGTTTCAGCAAAAAGATGTTTCACTTCAGCAGTAAGTAAGAGAACAAATACTTTGTTCATATCCTTCAGAACAGTAAAGCAGAAACAACATTCAAAGCAACAGCAACAGCAAACTAACACACTCAAGTGCGCTAGCCGTTTAAAAGCATTTATAGCATTTGCTGTCTGTTTTTCCTCTGTTTTCTGCAAAAATATCTCTTGTTTTTCCTGCTTTACTAGTTTAGTCCAGTTTCAGAGTTGCTGATTCCTGGGCTTTGGTTGTAGTTCCTGTGTACTGTTTCCTTGCCTTATTTGGGGGAAAGGAAGTTACCTTGCTTACCAGTGGGAGTGGGAAGCATTGAGCTGCCTTTTGTCCAGTTTTGTGAGGTTTCAGCCAGTAACTAGTAGTTTATTGGTCGTTTTGGGCCAGTTTCTAGCTTTTTCCAGCCCCCTGGTATAAAACGTGCTAAACGCGCGTTAGCGCGGAGTTGCCACTGTTGCACACTAGGGCAGCGCCGGTTAAGCAGGTTTAAACTATTCGGGCTACCTAAAGTCCACTCTTCAAATTTTCCCTTAAAACTACCTTCCTCGAACTATACTACTGATCAAATCAGCGTATCCTATAACTAAAAAGATCATCTCTACTTGACTCCAAGTAGACTATTCTCTATCTATTAAACCTAGCACTTGCTCCTACAGTACTTATTACCTTGATACGGCACTCTTGTCATAGATAGTACCCCAAAACGGGCACCCCCCATTTCTCGGTCACCCACGTCCCCCGGAATCTTTTTTTAAAGTTTTTCGTCTATCCTTCTAGCATGTCGAGGGATCAGTTGCTAGTGTCCTCTCCTGCCCAGCTGGTGAACCTGGGAATATTGTGGCAATGTTTCAATTGCCTCATGTACACAGACAACCCTCTCCTCCTCCCACAAAACACAAATACATGCGAGAGATGCAACTATACGGCCAAACTGGAGGCTGAGCTCTCTCAACATAGGACTGGCAAGACCAGTCAGGAGGAGAAGGTTACCACACACACTATAGACCCAGTCTCACATAGTACCATTACAACCTCAAATCATACACATAAACACACAAAGACATACTCGGAGGCTCTGATCAAAAATCTACCAAAACAGCAGAGGCCACCAAAGCAGACACCCAAACAACCACCACCTCAGAACACAACACCCGCAACACATTGACCTCACAGTCAGAGTGTCAAACAGTCACAGCCCTTAAGGCCAAACACAATGCCAGACACACTAGTCATTGGTGACTCCATAGTCAGACACACTGACGTCCCGCTCACCAGACTGAGTAAGGAGAAGGTCACAGTAAGCTGCCTGTCGGGCGCTAGAATCCGCCACATAACGCAAGCACTCAGGTCTCTCAACAGCAGGTACAAATATGACTCAGTCATTGTCCACGCTGGTGTAAACGACCTGAGACGTACCTCCTTGGACTACATGAAAAGAGACATTGAGGAGCTCTCTGATTATGTAGCCCAGGCAGGTATGACCCTGACCTTGAGCAGTATCCTACCTTCACCAAGAATGATGCCACAATACAGAGATAAGATGATCAGCTTTAACAATTGGCTTAAACACTGGTGTCATTCAAAGGGGATCCAGTATCTGTCTGCCTGGGATGACATGCTGGACAAGCCACGCTGCTTCAAGGGGCGGCTTGCACCTGTCACCCTGGGATTCCGGATATTGGCAAAGGCTCTTGCCACCCCATAGTGCCTTTTTAGGCAAGGCTCAAATTCTAAACCTACCACCCTAGAACACAAAAAGGAAAAAACTAAGGGTAATGCTGCTCAATGCCAGAAGTCTAAATCTCAAAATGCACGCACTCGAGGCCCTTCTCAGTATGGAGAACATCGATGTCTGTGCTGTGACAAAAACCTGGTTCAAGGCTCCTGAGAGCACCCCAGCGCTATCAGGTTTTACCTCATATCATGCGTTCCGGCCCCAAAATCCGGACAATACCAAGAAAGGAGGGGGGGGTATCCATATTCATCAAGGACACCCACACCTCAAGACTGGTGGCAACGCACGATGCATCGGAGACCATCCAGGTGCAATTAACCATAGGCAAGACTGCTCTGCAAATTGTAGCATGTTACAGGCCACCCTCACAAACTCAGGAAACTCACATGGCCTTCCTGAAAACACTAGAGGGATAAATGTATCACCAAACACCATCATACTAGGTGACTTCAATTACCCTAATATAGACTGGGAACACTACTCAAGCCCAAACACCCTAGCCCAAAAGTTCCTGGAATTCATAAACTCAAATGCCATGGAACAACTAGTCACCATCCCCACAAGAGGAGATAACATACTTGATCTCATCATCACGAACATGGGAGCACAATGTTCAACACCGGAAGTATACCCCTCACTGGTGAGATCAGATCACAAACTAATCTCGCTGGAGGTCCTCATCCCACCCCACCTGAAATAAAAAGACCACAGTAAAGAACTTCTCAAAAGCCGACTTCACACTTCTAAAGACTAGTGTGGTCTCCTTTCAGGCCCCGAGCGGCGGAAAACAATACTCAAGCCGCTGAATCACTTACAAATGCCTTCTACCAGCACCTGCAGGACTGCATGGATAAGGCAATCCCAAGCAAAACAAAGACTCTTTGTACCAAAGGCAAGCGTCCAATCTGGTGGACCCCAGCCATAAACAAACTCTACAACAAAAGGAGGAAGCTACTACAAGATAGAGCAAAATCCTTAAAAGGTAAGACACCCTTGATCACTATAAGTAAAAACTAAGAGCTCTCATAAAATCATCCAAAGCAAATTTCGAGAGAAAAATAGCTAAAGACTCAAAAGACAATCATAAGGCCTTCTTTAGCTATGTTAGAAACCTAGGAGGAAACTCCCAGATATGCTCAGAACTAGTTCAAAATGATGTGAAGATTACTGATCCTACAGACATTGCCAACATACTGGCTGACAGGTTCAGTGCAAACTTCTCCCCAAAAGGAGAGACATCTATACCAAGCGAGGGCAGCCCGCCAAACATCTCCAGCGCCCAAGTGAGAACTGCTCTCTCCAAAGCAAAACACACAGCATCCATGGGACCTGATGGTGTCCCCGGCTGTGTGCTCCACGAACTCAATGAGGAATTAAACCCACAGCTAGGACAGCTGTTTAATCAAAGTCTTACCTCTGGATACGCACCCAGGAGTGGCGCACTGCAACTGTGGTCCCACTTCACAAAGGCGGTGCCTCCACAGACCCTGGAAATTACCGCCCATTAGCTTGACAAGCCTTATCTGCAAAGCCATGGAGAGGATCATAATGGACCTCATAAATAAAGACATAGGGAATTTGCAGACTTTGGATCCAACCCAGTTTGGCTTTGTCAAAGGCAGATCATGCCTTTTAAACTTGGTTGACTTTTTGAAACAGTCACCAAAGCCATTGATGAGGGAAAGGCAGTCCATACAGCCTACCTCGATCTGGCTAAGGCCTTCGATACAATACCCCACTCGGGTATCATTGAAAAACTCATCAGCTTAAATGTTAACCCATACATCACAAGATGGGTTGCAAACTGGCTGAGTGACAGAACCCACAGGGTCAGAGTTGCTGGCGCCATGTCAGACTCAAAGCCTGTCACAAGTGGTGTCCCACAGGGCTCAGTCCTGGGCCCACTCTTGTTTGGCATCTACTTTTCCAAGTACAAGCAAACACAGGAGGGTTATGGCTGACAAAGTTTGCAGATGACTGCAAACTGGGCCATAGTAGAAAACACATCTGACACAGATATCCTTCAGAAGGGTCTCACAGAAGCGGATAACTGGTGCCAGAGCCACGGCCTAAAGTTAAATGCCAAAAATGCATAGTCATACCCTTCAGGAAAAACAAGGTTACCCCTAGCTACCAAATAGGTGGCAATCCACTGAGCACAGAAGAAGTTATCAGGGACCTGGGGACCCAGGTTGATAGTAGTCTGTCATTCGACACCCATGTAGCTAAAGTAGTTAGGAAGACCTTCTACATTGCCCACCTTATCATGAAGGGATTCTCATCTAGATCAAGGGAGGTCATAGTCTCCTTTACTCATCACTCATCAGACCAATGATTGAGTACAATGCCCCATTCGAATGTATCTGACCCGACACTTGCAGCAGCTGGAGAGGCCACAAAAGTTCCTCACCAAAAGGATAAAGGGTCTCAAAAATCTGTCCTATGCTGCCCGACTGAAAGAACTCCAGCTCTATTCAGTCGCCACGCTTGCTCAGAGGTGACCTTTGCCTAACATACAAGGCCATGTCAAACCCAGATTTGATGAATATGCTTCACCTCAAAAATCTAGATCCATCAGAGCCACAAGGCGGGAGACTTAAACCTCGACACGGCTATTAATAGGACGTGCTGGAGGGATAGATTCATCACCCAAAGACTCCCTATGCTGTGGAACAAAATCCCGGTACATGTGAGGCAGAGCACCTCGCTGGCCTTGTTCAAGAGAAATCTTGACCAATGGATGGGAGATCGCAGATATACCCCAGGGATTACCTCAGTGTCACTGCTCGACAGAGGCACAGCAAAATAATGGGTATAGTTCCCCATACTAAAGGGGTGGCGTAAGCCACAAAACGATGGGCTAGGCTTATAAATGCCCTCGGGCAGATAGCCTAGTATGAACCTATGAACCTAAAAAAAATATCTTGTTTTCCCGCCTTACTGAACTAGAATAGTCCAGTCTTCAGAGTTTACTGATCTCTGGGCTTTGGCTTGGTTCCTGTGCTATTCCGTATCCTTGTTTGGATAAAGGGAAGCTTCTTTGTTCACCAGTGGGAGTGGGGAGCACTGAGCAGCCTATTTGTCCCTGGAGCAGTGGTTCCAGCCAGAAACTTGTAGTCTATTGGCCATTTTGGGTCAATTCCTAGCTCTTTTCAACCCCCTGCTATAAAGCCCGCTTTAGCGCGCTTTTGCGTGATTTAGCGCGGAGTTGCCCATAGAGCACCATCGGGCAGCGCCGGTTAAACAAGGTTAAACTATTTCTGGCTCCGTAAAGTCTGCTCTTCAATTTTTCCCTTAGAACTTGTCTACTTGCAATCTAAACAGTCTATTCTCTATCTCAAAAGCTCAGCACTTGCTCCTAAAGCATTTTTATATAGGTAAAGTACTTATATACTAAACAAAGTACTACATTAGCCTAGAATCCCCTTGAGTACCCATTTCCCTATAGGTCCCTTCTGACTCAGTTACACAGCAAACCTTTTCACTTTTTCTAGCATGTCGAAGGGTCAGTTGCTAGCGTCCTCTCCTGTTGGCTGGTGAATCTGGGCATCTTGAGGCAATGCTGCAATTGCCTCATGTACACAGACAACCCACTCCTTCTCCCACAAAACACAAAAACATGTGAGAGATGCAACTATATAGCCAAACTGGAGGCTGAGCTCTCTCAACTCAGGACTGGCAAGACCAGACAGGAGGAGAAGGAAACCACGCACACCACAAACCCAGTTTCACATAGAACTATCACAACTGCAAAACAAACACATAAACACACAAAGACATACTCGGAGGCACTGATCAAAAATCTACCAAAACTACAGAGGCCTCCAAAGCAGACACCCAAGCAACTGCCACCTCAAGACATAAGACATGCAACACATAGTTCTCAAAGTCAGTGTGCTAAACAGTCACAGCCCTTAAGGCCAAACACAATGCCAGACACACTTGTTATAGGCGACTCCATAGTCAGACACACTGACGTCCCACTCACCAGACTGAACAAGGAAAAGATCACAGTAAGCTGCCTGTCGGGTGCTAGAATCCGCCACATAACACAAGCACTCAGGTCACTCCACAGCAAGTACAAGTATGACTCAGTCATTGTCCATGCCGGTGTGAACGACCTGAGACGTACCTCCCTGGACTACATGAAAAGAGACATAGAGGAGCTCTCAGATTATGTAGCCAAGGCCAGTATGACCCGGACCTTGAGCAGTATCCTACCCTCACCAAGAATGATGCCACAATACAGAGACAAAATGATCAGCTTTAATAATTGGCTTAATTACTGGTGTCATTCTAAGGGGATCCAATGTCTGTCTGCCTGGGATGACATGCTTGACAAGCCACGCTGCTTCGCAAGGGATGGCTTGCACCTGTCACCCCTGGGCTTCCGGATATTGGCAAAGGCTCTTGCCACCCCCATAGTGCCTTTTTTAGGCAAGGCTCAAATGATAAACCTACCGCCCTAGAAAACAAAAATGGAAAAAAACTAAGGGTAATACTGCTCAATGCCAGAAGTCTAAACCTCAAGATGCACGCCCTGGAAGCCCTCCTCAGTATGGAGAACATCGATGTCTGTGTTGTGACTGAAACCTGGTTCAAGGCTCCTGAGAGCACCCCAGCACTATCAGGTTATACCTCATATCATGCGTTCCGGCCCCAAAATCCGGACCGAACCACAAAAGGAGGGGGAGTGTCCATATTCATAAAGGATAGCCACACCTCCAGGTTAGTGGCAATGCATGAAGCATCAGAGACCATTCAGGTGCAATTAACCATAGGTAAAACTGCCCTACAGTTTGTAACATGCTACAGACCACCCTCTCAAACTCAGGAAACCCACACAGCCTTCCTGAAGACACTGGAGAGTATGAATGTCTCTCCAAACACCATCATATTGGGTGACTTCAACTACCCAAACATAGACTGGGAACATTACTCAAGCCCCAACACCCTAGCCCAAAGGTTCCTGGAGTTCATAAACTCAAATGCTATGGAACAACTAGTCACCATTCCCACAAGAGGAGAAAATATACTAGACCTGATCATCACAGACATGGGGACAAAATGCTCCACACCGGAAGTATATCCCTCATTGGTGAGATCAGACCATAAATTAATCTCACTGGAGATCCACATCCCGCCCCCAACCCCAGCAAAGGAGACCACAGTGAAGAACTTCTCAAAAGCAAACTTCACACTTCTTAAGACTGGAGTGGTATCCTTCAAGGCCCCCGAGCCAGTGGAAACCACAACCCACGCTGCTGAAACCCTTACAAATGCCTTCTACGAGCACCTCCAGGAATGTATGGATCAAGCAATCCCTAATAAAATCAAGACCCTTTCCACCAAAGGCAGGCGCCCGGTCTGGTGGACCCCAGCCATAAACAAACTCTACAACAAGAGGAGAAAGCTACTACATGACAGAGCAAAATCCCTAAAAGGGAAGGCATCTCTGATCAATACTAGCAAAAACTACGATCACTCATAAAATCATCCAAGGCCAACTTTGAGAGAAAAATCGCTAAAGACACAAAAGACAATCATAAGGCCTTCTTTAGCTATGTTAGAAACCTGGGTGGAAACTCCCAGATATGCTCAGAATTACTCCAAAATGATACAAAAATCACTGAACCCACAGACATTGCCAACATGCTGGCAGACAGGTTCAGTGCAAATTTCTCCCCTCCCTCCCCCCCAAAAGGAGAAATATCTATCCCACCAGAGTCTAGCCTCCCAAACATCTCAGATGCCCAGGTGAGAGCTGCTCTCTCTAAAGCAAAAAACACAGCATCAGTGGGACCGGACGGTGTCCCCTGCTGTGTGCTACACAAACTCAATGAGGAACTAAACCCACACATAAGGCTGCTGTTTAATCTAAGCCTTACTACAGGATACGTACCCAAAGAATGGCGTACAGCAACTGTGGTCCCACTCCACAAAGGTGGTGCTTCTATGGACCCTGGAAATTACCACCCCATAAGCTTGACGAGCCTTGTCTGCAAAGCTATGGAGAGGATCATAATGGAACTCATAAATAAAGACATTGGGGACCTACAGACAATGGATCCTACCCAATTTGGCTTTGTCAAGGGCAGATCCTGCCTCTTGAACTTGGTTGACTTTTTCGAAACAGTCACTAAGGCCATTGATGAGGGTAAGGCAGTTCACACAGCCTACCTTGACCTAGCAAAAGCGTTCGAGACAATACCCCACTCAGGCATCATAGAAAAGCTCACCAGCTTAGATGTAAACCCATATGTCAGAAGATGGGTTGCAAACTGGCTCAAGGACAGAACCCACAGGGTTAGAGTTGCTGGTGCCATGTCAGACTCTAAGCCGGTCACGAGCGGTGTCCCACAGGGCTCAGTCCTGGGCCCCCTCTTGTTCGGCATTTATTTTTCTGAAGTGCAGGCAAACATAGGGGGATTGTGGCTGACAAAATTTGCAGATGACTGCAAACTGGGCACCATAATTGACACTCCATCAGACACAGACATCCTCCAGAGAGGTCTCATAGAAATGGATAACTGGTGCCAGAGCCATGGCCTTAAGCTAAATGCCAAAAATGTATAGTCATACCCTTTGGGAAAAACAAGGTAACCCCTAATTACCACATAGGTGGTAATCCATTAAACACGGAAGAAGTTATCAGGGACCTGGGGACCCAAGTTGACAGTAACCTCTCTTTTGACACTCACATTGCCAAAGTGGTTAGGAAGACCTTCTACATTGCCCACCTGATCATGAAGGGATTCACATCCAGATCAGGAGAGGTCATTGTACCCCTGTACTCTTCACTTATCAGACCAATGATTGAGTACAACGCCTCATTCGGAATGTACCTTACCCGACACCTGCAGCAGTTGGAAAGACCCAAAAAGTTCCTCACCAAAAGGATAAAGAGGCTCAAACATATGTCATATGCTGCCCGACTGAAGAAACTCCAGCTGTATTCAGTCACATACCGTCTGCTCAGAGGTGATCTGTGCCTGACATACAAGGCCATGTCCAACCCGGAATTAATGGACATGCTCCACCTCAAAAAATCCAAATCCACCAGAGCCACGAGAGCAAGAGACTTAAACCTCAACACGGATATAAATAGGACGTGCTGGAGGGACAGATTCATCACCCAGAGACTCCCTACACTATGGAACAGAATCCCAGTCCATGTGAGGCAGATCCCCTCACTGACTCTGTTCAAGAGAAATCTTGATGAGTGGATGGGAGATCGTAGGTTTACCCCGGGAATCATCTCTGTGTCACTGCTGGACAGAGGCACAGCAAACTAATGGGTATAGTATTCTCATCCTAAGGGGTGGTGAAAGCCACACACACTCTGGCTAGGCGTATAAATGCCCTAAGGCAGATAGCCTAGTATGAACCTATGAACAGGGAGTAAATTACTTTTCAAGGGACTTCTGAATCCAGAAAATAATCTACTAGCAGTCTTTTGCTCCTCAAACCCTTATTCATGCACTTGTAAAATTGCATAGGCTGATTGATCAACTAATCCTGTCTGTAGCTACTTTGTCAAGCAAAACTTCACACTTTACCTTCAGATCTTTCCACTACTTTAGTTCATAGGTTAATAGGTGTGTACTAGGCTGGTGACCACAAGGGCCTTTGTAAGCCTATCCATGCATCCCAAATGTCTGACAAGTTCTGATACCCTTCATAAGCATTGGCCTGGGAGATGAACCATTTACAGGTTACCTGTGTCCATTGGAGACATAGGTGCCATACCAGGGATGAATTTCCAGTTTCCCATCCAGTTGTCCAAGTTGCAATTGACTTGGGTTAGAGAGGAACTCTGCTTCACATGGATGGGGAGCTAGCCTGTTCCATAGATGGGGTAGTTTCTGGGATACATACCTATCTCTCCAGCAGGTCCTATTTATGTCACGGGGAAGGTTTAAGTCTTTAGAAGGGGTAATTCTGGTGCTGTTTGTTTTGTGGATATGCAAGAGGTGCATCAGAGTGGGGTCTGACAATGCCGTGTATGCCAGGCATAGATCTCCCCTCAAAAGCCTGTAGGAGACAGAATACAGGAATAGGGCCTTGAGACAGTCTGCATAGGACATTCTACTTATGCCCTGTATTCTTTTAGTGAGGAACCTCTGTGGATGTTCCAATTGTTGGATATGCTTGGTTAGGTGCACACCAAAGGGGCCATTGTACTCAATGCTAGGTTTGATGAATGCCGAATACAGTGGGACAATGACTTCCTGAGACTTAGATGCCATACCTTTGTTTATAAATTGTGCAACATAGAATGATTTCCTCAACACTGTAGACACATGATGATCAAAGGCTAGATTACTGTCTATGTGTGTCCCTGACTACTTGGTCAACTCTAAGGGGTGTGTTGTCAATGTGATAGTTACCAGGCTGGATGACTTCCCCAAAGTATACTGTTATGCATTTCTTGGCATTTAGTTTTAGTCCATGGCTCTGACACCAGTTGTTTGTCTGTGTCACCCCTCCTGGAGAACATTTGTGTCAGTGTGAGATTCAATGACAGCTCCTAATTTGCAATCATCTGCAAATTTAGCCCACCAGAGACCACTGATATTGGCCTTGACTTCAGAGAAATAAATGCCAAAAAGGAGCAGTCCAAGGACCGATCCCTGAAGGACTGCACTTGTGACTGGTCTCTTTACAGAGGTGGACTCTCCAGTTCTAACTTCCTGGGTCCTGTCTGTGAGCCATGGGTGACATACGGGTTTGTACTTAACCTCTTGAGTTTGTCAACAATGCCCAAGTGGGGTATTGTGTCAAATGCCTTGGCCAGGTCAAGGTAGGCAATCTGAACGATTTTACCCTCATCCATTGCTTTGGTGACCTTCTCAAAAAAGTTGAGCAGGCATGATCTACACTTGACAAAACCAAAATGGGTTGGGTCCAGTGTCTGGAGGTTTACTATATCTCTGTAGATCATCTCCATGATACTTCTTTCCATGGCTTTACATATAAGACTAGTGAGACTTATGGGTCTGTAGTTTCCAGGGTCTGTAGATGGCTCACCTTTGTGCAGAGGGATGTCTGTTGCCTTTCTCCGTTCATGAGGCACAGAGCCTGTTTGAAAGCTACAGTTAAATAGTAATTCCAGAGATCCTGATAGGTCATGTTTCATGTTATTTAGAAGGCATCCTGGTATATTGTCTGGGCCCATTGATCAGTGTTCTTGGTCTTAGAGAGACTATTAAAGACCTGTTCCCTAGTGATAGTAAGGGGAGTTACATTTGATGATATATCCTGAGGGAAGGTAAAGGGGGAGAAGAGGGGTAAAGTTGGAGTTGAATTTATCAGTCAGGAGGTTTGCTATATCTTCTGGCTCAGTATACGTGGCTCCATTTACAATGAGTTCTGCACACAATTGTGTATTGCCTTTGAGATTGTGGACATAGCTAAAGAATGCTTTGTGGTTGTCCTTGGCCTGGGAGGCCAAACTTACCTGAAATTTAGCTTTGGTAGACTTTGTCTTCCGAGTTGTTAGTTTAGTTTGATGAGAATGCTTTTAACCTGCTGGGTGATGCACCTCCTAATTTTAGCCATGATTTTCTTCTTCCGGTTATAGAGCCGATTGATTTTGTGATTCCACCAGGGTGTCTTGTTTTTTGAGTTAAGTTCTGTACACCTTCCAGGTGGGTACAGTTGCCTCTATGCAGCTATTAACATGCTTGTACAGGATTTCTCTGAACAGTTCTGTATAGGCAGAAGTGTTTTCAGGTTGTATGGGGGCTTGGAATTTTGCCAGCATTTAATATCTGGGGGTTAGCCTTAGAATAGTTCCTGAATATTCCAGGTTTTGCTGGGAGTCCAGGTTTTATTTTTACTTCAGAGGAGACCATTTTGTGGTCTGACCTTATCAGGGACTGCATTACAGTAGGAGGTGTGCAGCAGTCTCCCATATTAGTGAGGACCAGTTCCAGTATGGTAGCACCCCTGGTTGGTGTATTGACTATCTGGTCCAGGGAGTTTGTGTTTCCAAAATCCAGGAATCTCTGTGCATGTATGTTTGGTGTCATATAGAATTCCCAGCTAATACAGGAGTAATTAAAGTCACCCATGAATATGGTATTGGGTTGGATGGTTAGCATTTCTAATAAATTTAATTACATGATATGGGTTTCCTGGGTCATAGATGGGGATCTATAACTTGCAAGGAAGTGGTATTAGTTTTAGTTATGGTGATTTGAACATGGAACAGCTGAAGTGTCTTATTTGACCAGCCTTAAAGTATATTTATTTTGATGTAAATAGAGACACCTCCACCTTTAGTCCCTGCCTGTGAAGTAGCTGGCCTAAAAGTGTGGAAGGCATCATAACCTTGCACTATTGCTGTGCTCGCCGCAGCTTTAAACCATGTATCAGTGACCGTACAGATGTCAGCATTCTCTAGGGTAAAGAGTTATTTTTTGTTTTGTTTATTTTTTATTTATTTATTTTTTGTTTTATTTATTTATTTTTTTGTTTATATCTTACTCAGTTCTAATAGTTTCAGTCTCCTCTCAATCGGCTTTTTCCAAAATGTACACTGCTCCAGCTCTCATGGCATCATCCATGTTGGATTTCTCACAACCAAGTCAGCAGCAGCCTTCTGGAGCCACCTAGTGGTTGGTTGTGATTCTTCCACATATTTTTATATGGCATGTTTGCTTTCACTGGTAATTTCCTTACTGCCAGTCTCCACAAAAGTCATGACATTCTACTGTCTTTTTAAATGTATAATGTCTTGCTTGTATAGCTCTGATTTTTATTTCCTCCAATGCCTTCCATGGGTATACATGAAAATATGTCATCATTACTTTTTATACCACTCTTTTTGTCATACTCTAAATCTTCTATACTTATTTTCTGCATTACAGTTTTCTCTTGATATGCTTTAATGTCTTTATTCATGTACTCTTTTACAGCTTTTCAGTATCTCCTGTATTTTTAATTTGTTTTCCATTAATAGAATTGTTAAATTACCATTAGATTTATAAGTGCTAAACCACCATCCTCATTTGCTACATAAAACACACAACTCTTTAGAGGATTAAGGTGAAATACCCATATAAAGGAGAAGATAGTATTAATATCTTTTACAATTGACAACTGCATTGTAAACACACTAGCTATATATGGAATATTTCGTAATACAACAGAATTAAGCAAATAAACTTTTTCTTTGAAAGAAAGTTTAAAAGTCCTCCAAAAAGACCACATATTTTTGATTTTTTTTAAATGTTTTCCAATTGTAGTAATACATTTTGTTTTCCAAATGGTAATACCTAATAACTTTATTTCTTAAGAATTAAATTCATTATTTAATACTACTTTCATGCCTTAAACATTAACTTTTTTCTACGTTCAAACACATACCAAATTTATCTAAACACTTCTTCCACTCCATTCAAATGCATAGCTACTAGAATGACGTCATGTGCATATGATAACATTATAGGTGTAGCAATACTGTCTTTTGTTCTGTATCTAACATTACCATCTACTGAATTAATATAACTATTTATTGCATTCATAACTAGTGCAAATATAATGTTACTAAAAGGACATCCTTACCGTATACCTCTTTTAGTACCAGTGAGCCATCCATTAATCAAAACTTTAATTTTGTTCAGTGTGTACACTGTAACATGCATGTTTCTTATTTTCATACTTAAATTATACATTTTGAATACATCTCATAGCATAGTATGCTGAATAGTGTCAAAAACTTTGCTTAGACCTCCTACTATAATTAATCTTTTCTCGTCTATTTAGTATGTCCTCTACAATTCTCTAATAAGCATTAATAATTTTTGACAGCCTTTTCATTTAACAGTATATATTGAATCTAACAGAATATCCCTGAGTTTTGACTCCATTCATTTCTGTATTATTTTCATAAAGATTTTGTCATCAGTATTACTCAAAACAACAGGCCTCCAACTTCTTATATCTTTTCTCTCACCTTTTTTCCATACAAATTAAAAAAATCCACTTTATAATTCCTTGTATTTAAATTCCTCATTAAACCCCTCATTTAATACTTCTGTGAAATACATCTTTTAACTTATTGTTATCGTCTTATACAGTTGATATTTTGACATCCAGACCCATTACTGTATGCACATTTAATCGTCTTAATATAATATCCAGTTCTTTAATCTTATGTATTTTTTTCGAAATCTATATTTTCTAGTGCAGAGAAAGTACCTACTTTCCATGATATCCTTTGCTCTTAAATAATATATTTAAATAAATATGTTATATATTCTACAACAAAAGGGATAGTACAGAAAGATCAGAGAAATATAATGTATTGTATTGTTGTAGAATATATAACTAGGAGCTACCTCTTCTTTTTTACCTTGTAAGAAATATCTTTGTTTGTAGAACAGTTTTTTTATTTTTCTTTGTTCATTGCATATAAGTCTTGTTCTTTCTTGAAGTAGTCATTTTTCCTTTCTAAATTTTTAAGATGTTCTTAACTTATTATAACTCTTTTTCACTTCCTTTTTCTTTTTAACTTGCCATCCTTGATAACATTTTTATATTTTTTTTAAAAGACATCCACCATTCAGACCAATTTTTATAGAACTGTTGCATACTTATCTTCCCATATGTCTAACTTTTTTCACCCTCACTTACACACACTACTTCATTAATTCTTTTTAGACCTTTTGCTATCTTAACATTACCAATTTTGTCTCTGAAATCTATCCAGATAGCTTTATTGTCTGGAAAACTTGTGTCTAATGTACCTTCATTTTTTTATACCACATCCTTCTGAAAGCAAACAAAATAGTCTATGTTCTAAATATTTCTCTACCATATGTCCATGAATTGTTCTTCCATAATCTTAACTTCACACATCTCGTAATAATTTCCATCACTTTTTTACATCATTCCATTTCTTTTTGTTTCTCAAGTTACAATTGGTCTCCTACTATAATAACTTTCATATTAATAGCAATGCAATTCAGTATTAAGGCAAATATATCTTCTTTTTCATTTCTAGTTACATATGCATATAATGCAATTATTCTATAGACTTTGTCTCTCCATCTAACATCAATAACCGTAATCCTACCCATTAAAACTATAGTAATATCAAGCACCTTAACTGTCTTTTTCATAATTATTGCTGTACCTGAACATAAATCTTGCCCTAAATTCCAGTATATCTCATTACCCCTACAGACATTCTGTTTAAAATCTTTCTTCTGTCATTAAAAAGTGTGTATCTTCTAGTACAATGATATCACTATCACATTTTTAACACCAGTCTGTAATTGCTGGTCTTCTAACTATGCTCTTAAAATTGTTAACATTCAGTGCTAACATCCTGCAATTACCATTACTTCTATTTAGGAAAATGTTCTAAGGAAAAAGAGTAAAACTTTTACCCCTTTCCTTTATGCATTTCCTTAGTGTTTAAAATTTCTGTTTATCTCTCTCACTCTTTTACCTATACAATTTTTCTTTCTTTTTCTATATTGCAGATATTGTCTTCTTAGTCACTAACTTCAGTACCTTCTTCTATATTTGATTCTTGTTTTTTGTGTCATACTTCTGCAATTGTTCTGCACGAGTTTGTCCATGTTTTTCTTAACTTAGTACTTCCATAACCCCATTAATGTGTTCAGACACAGCAGCTTCATCTATTTCCACTGTCACTTCTTTACAATCCATCCACATATGACCTACCTTATTGCATTTATAACATTTTAACTCGCTTTTTTTTTCTTTTTTTTTTTTTGCATCATGACCTATCGTACCACATATAACACATTTCATTTTTGTACAATCAAAAATCAAATTATCTGATTTTCCACAGTAGAAACAAGTTTTGGATTGACCCCAATATTTAACACCTTTTTTGACCATCTATGTTTATGTTACTAGTGATATGAACGATTTTATCATCTTCCATTTTTAGTGGAACATTACAATCCCAGCCCCCCCCCCACAACATAATCCTCTATTGTCAAAAACTTTAGCAATGTCCAGCACATCTTTGCACATACTTTTTAAACGTTTTTTCAAAGTTTCTTTTTCAGTTTCTGTTCTAAATTGAACACAGATTTTCTTCTTAGTCTCTCTGAAAAAAGCTTTTACTACATAAGCATTCCATGGACCACAGTCTTTTTCTTATTTTCATATTGAATCAAAACCTTTGCCATTGCTTGACTATTTTCAAAACTTTTATCACAAAACATTTCTATGTTTATATGGATAAAAGCTCTTAACTCTGCTGGAGAAGTTCCTGCAAGTAAAATAACATTGCCCCTTACCTCATATCTTTTTATTTCTCTTTCTTCCTTGGAGAAATTCCTAACAGTGTCATTTCTTCCTTGTTTCGTAACTGTTTCTTTTCCTGATGGTCTTTTTTCACTTTTTCCTTAAACATGTCAGCGTAAGTCTTTGTCTCACCTTCTCCTGGATGTTCATCGTGTTACACTGCCTGCTGCAGTCATCACACTTGGGTTATCCTGCCATCAGGCGGTCCCACAGTCGGCCCGAATTCCAAAGTCTTGGTCCAGCGTTGGTTGCTGTCGCTTCTTCCCTGACGTCAGTGCGCCAGGGGTATATAAGAGGCATCCGATGCCATTTTCTTCTGTCTTTCTTGCCGCGCAGTGCCCGAAGCAGAAGCAGTTTGCAAGTGCCAGTCGGCCGACACCTGAGATTTTCGAATCAAATTTCAGTCCAAAGTCTTCATAAAGCTAAGTACCCCATTGGGGAACCTTTTCTTGCCTCAGTCCGATGTCAGAAAAAGTTAACAATTG